>NC_052056.1:33432589-33735089 GCF_903992535.2 Arvicola amphibius | reverse complement strand
TTTCTTTTTTGAACACATTCTCAAACTTTATGGATTCAGATCATGGCATTAGATTTTAGCCAAAACTCTTTTCACAGTATCTAGTGATATAAGTATCTGAAACTTTTAAATACAGAATTAGCAATGAAAGAATACTCCCATGAGTAAACGATAAGTCAAAAGTGATAATACACACGGTTTATAACTTTTAGATAGACTATAATCATTGACTGACATCATTTAAAAATAAACTTCATAATGGTAATTAAGATTTTATCTATAATTACAATATATTTTATCATTTTTTTCCTTTTCAAAGTGTTTCATTGTAATAGATTGGATATATATCAATGCAAATAGATTGACCTATCTTTAGTGATATGTAAGCACATCTATTTATATTAAATTATAAGAAATTAACTTAATTTCAACAGCATCTGAATATCTGCTTTATTATGGAGGTTAAATGTCTTGTCTTTCAAACTATTCTTTTGATTTAAAATCCTAGTTTTCTACCTTGAAATGTGGTTACTTTAAATAGTTGCTCAATTTATTAATATAGTTTTTCCTCTTATAACTAAAATCTTTTGTTTTCCTGTAGCTATTTTTAATAATGATTTTATATATTTAAAATTATAAGATAATTACATATTCTCCCCGTTATTCATTGATAGAGTGCTTTGATAATAAAACAGTTTTGTTTTTGTGCACAATATTAGTTCATGGAAGCAAAGCTCAGATGGGTGTGTTTGCTCACCAGTTCCAGAAGCTTCTGTAGAATCTTTAGGATTTTCCAAACATAAGTTTATGCCCTCTGAAGATCTAATTTACAGCCAATTAACTGGCCACATTTCTTTATTATTGATTTTTATTGAGCTCTACATTTTTTCTGCTCCCCTTCCTGCCACTCCCCTCCTTTTCAACCTTCTCACAAGGTCCCCATGCTCCAAATTTACTCAGGAGATCTTGTCTTTTTCTACTTCCCATGTAGGTTAGATCTATGTATGTCTCTCTTAGGTTCCTCATTGCTGTCTAGGTTTTCTAGGATTCTGATTTGTGGACTGTTTTTCTTTTTGTTTTGTGTTTAAAAACCACCTATGACTGAGTACATGAGATAATTGTCTTTCTGTGTCAGAATTACCTCACTCAAAATGATGTTTCCTAGCTCCATCCTTTTGCTTGCAAAATCAAGATGTTGTTATTTTTTCTGCTGTGTAGTACTCCACTGTGTAAATGTACCACATTTTCCTTACACATTCTTTGGTCAAGGGGCATTTAGGTTGTTTCCAGGTTCTGGCTATGACAAACAATGCTCCTATGTCCTGTGGCACAATTGAGCATTCTTTGGATATATATCAAAAAGTGGTATTACTGGATCTTAAGGAAGGTTGTTTCCTTATTTTCTGAGAAATCGCCACATTGACATCTAAAGGGAATGTACCAGCTTGCATTCCCACCAGCAATGCAGTAGTGTTCCCTTTACCCCACAAAGTCTCCAACATAAGATGTCATCAGTGTTTTTGATCATGGTAATTCTTACAGGTTTAAGATGGAATCTCAGAGTTGTTTTGATTTGCATTTCTCTGATGACTAAGGATGTTAAACATTTCCTTAAGTGCCTTTTAGCCATTTTAGATTCCTCTGTTGAGAGTTCTCTGTTTAGGTCTGTACTCCACTTTTTATTGGATTATTTGTTCTTTTGATAACCAATTTCTTGAGTTCTTTGTATATTTTGGAGATCAGTCCTCTGTCTGATGTGGGGTTAGTGAAGATCTTTTCCCATTCTGTAGGCTGTCATTTGTCTTGTTGATAAAACAGTATTCTTATGAGACTACAGATGACCTTACTCAACACTATTATTCAACACAGATGTATCAGTAGACACACTCTATCTCCCTAAGTCATCTGTCTATCCTTGAGTAAACAATTTTAAAGGGGGATGCTACAGAAAAGGACTGTGGACAAAGGCTGGAACATCTTCTACATTCCCAAGCCCCATACCCCACCACTATAAATGGTCACAACCAACATTTTTCCCTATCAACCGACTAAATTTCCCATGAGAGAGGGGCTGCCTCTTGCCCTGTATGCTAATAAACAGTATCATTTGTTGAATGTCAGACTCCTGTCTATTTCAGTCTTCTGTATCTTTTAGCTGCCTTAGATTTTAAACTTTTTATACTCTGTTCCTTGATCTGAATTTTGTTATATGGCTCTACATACTTTGTGATAAAATGGATAGCTCAATTAAAACAACAAAAAATGCTTGGTAGGAGACACTGACCAGGTCATCAGAAATATTACTTCATGTCATATAAGGCTATTTTAGTTGAAATTAAACAGACTGATTTTTTGAGATAGAGACTGAGAGACCCTGGTTGGGCTAAAACTCACTATGAACTGTGTAACCAGGCAGGTCTTGAACTCACAAAGATCTGCTTGTTTCTGCTTCCCAAGTGTTGGGATTAAAAGCATGAGCCACCATAGTTGGTCTGAAGTAACAGATATTTTCTGTACATGCAAACATATAACTCTAAAGAACAAAAAGTGCAGAAGTGCAGGCAGAAGTGTACATGACTCATGGAAGATGATATAAAGTGTGTGTGTGTGTGTGTGTGTGTGTATGCAAGATAAGTGAAGAAAAAGGCAATTTGTAATAAAAGTGCATGATCATTCTTATTGTGTAAGGTTGCTGAGATGAATAGAGTTTGTGACTAGACCGGTGAGTGGCTAAATGACTTCCTTAATCTGTCTGTGTAATATATTTATTGATGAGCTCATTACAATCAAGTTATTTATTTAATTGGAGACCAGATTTTGTTTCAGCATCCTTATTTATTTAATAATGGACTCTACTAGTTCAAGAAAGTAATTCCTATGTAGGTTATTCAATTATGAATAGTGCCTTTTACTCCAAATACTTTATACTTTAATACAAATTAGAATGACTAAAGGTTGGGAAAGAAGGGAGGGAGGCAGGGAGGAAGAAAAGAGGCTAAGATTACGACAATCCTTTACCCAACGACGTGAATCTTCTAAGATTTTTTTGAATTACATTGATTGGTATACATCATTCAGAGGAGCTTCATTTCTGCATTTTTCTGCATACAATTTTACTGTATCACTATGTATTTGTAAGGAGTAATTTGAAAAATATAAAGAATGACTAGTTGTTTGGAATTTTTATATAATGGTTGTTGATATGACTTTCTCCTCATCAATGTTATCTTAGTGCAATTGCTCTCAAGCCCTTCTTGAAAATGCACATCAAATCATTTGCTTAAGAATGGAGATGAGAAAGCAGGGTGGTAGTGCTGTGTCAGAGGCAGGCAGATCTCTGTGAACTCTAGACCAATATCGTCTACAAAGCAGGTTCCAGGGCAGACTCCAAAGCTAAACAGAGAAATCCTGTCTCAATAGATAGATAGATAGATAGATAGATAGATAGATAGATAGATAGATAGATAGATAGATAGATAAAATTTAAAATGAAAAGAATGGAGATGATAAATAAAATTAGGTTTGGAGAAGTTATTTTTAAACAGATTTTTCCTTCTATTGCTTTTGTATTCTATTAATAATTTCTTCTTTGAACAAGTAGGGAAGCAATTATAACTTGTGACTTTGAGTCATGGCTAAATTTTCTTCTGACATATAATGCAGGAAGTATTTTAACAAATGTGATTTGAGGCATAGTCAGACATCTGATCATAACTAATATACTTGAGCTATTGATACAAAAGTATTTAATCTATGCTATTAGGGTAAACTATCCAAAGTACAACCCTGTCTTTAAGATTAGTGGCAATATGAAATATAATAGTACATTGATGGCCACTTATTTATCATATTAACCTGTGGTAAAATTTTAAAAATAATCTGTCCTAATTCTGAAGGTAATTATCAAGACAACTGTTTTTTACCCTGAATTTAAAATTCTAACTGAGATAAAGGAACTGTTTTGATAAGAAGGTTTATAAAAATCATAATTTTTCCAATATCAACTTGATGATTAAATAATAATTAATACTTAAATACTTAAACAATATCAGTGATTGTCACTGCAGAGAAACAAAAGAAAAATCTGGGAATCTTGAGCACAATTTTACTTTAGTAAATAATAGTAAGGCTCACGTAGACATATAATATCTGGGAATGGAGTGGTATCAGTGATTTTTCTTTTATTTATTATCAAGTTGTGTCAACAAGTAAGTCCTTTAATGTTGACTAAGATATGGCCACATGTTTCATAAGATTTTCTAGGAAAACTATGTTTCAGTTTTTTTTTTCCAAAGTGGTAAAGTGAAAGAAAACTGTAGTTGAAAAGAACAGAAGTCAGTATAAAACTAGAATAACCCGGTAAAATAAAATGTGAAAATAGTGTTCAGAATGTCAGAAAGAGAAAGTACTACACTTCAGGAAAATATTTGCTTCTTTCTCAAATCTACATCTACACACCATTTCTTATCTGACACATCACTATGAAGACCTTTTCTGTGTGTCTATATTTTTGCTATATTATTGCAATTATTCTCAGGTTCTGTATTGTCTGCATTGAGTATTTCTCAAGAATTCTAATCAGAGACCAAAAAACATAACACATCACTAAAAGGAAAATACTGTACAAAACAAATAAATTTTATTTTAAGTTTAAGTTAGTTATTTTAGTTTAAGTTAGAACATGCTGAAATGAGCTGAAAAATTAGGAAAGTTTCTTTGGAAAATTAACCTGTAAGCTTCAATTCTGTCATAAATAACACACTGTTAATCGCAAAATCTATTTAGCTAAAAATACAAATTATACTTAAAATCATATGGTTAACACACTCTGTAGGATGGAGTTCTATATGACATTAAAAGCTTATCACAGTAAAATTAAAGTAATAAAAGAACAGCATTATCCAGCACATGTCTTGTATAGTGTGCCTGCAAACAATAGTAAGGCAGTTGAAAAAGAAAATGAAATGCATCTCACAGAATTGATCTATTTAGATGCAATGTCTATATGAAATCTTATTATGCTCTGAGCACTTTTCTGAAATATGTAAGAAATATGAATTGTCTCCATCTTTTCTCAAGAACTATGAGAAACATTATGAATGCCACACCATCATGAAAATCAGTGGATGATGTATTAGAAAGTTGAAATCATATGAAGGTCCAGTTGAAGAGTGGAAGGAGTGAGAGTATGAACAAGGAGGTCAAGACCATGAGGGGATCAACCACTGAAAACAGTTTGCCTGAGCTAATGGTAGCTCACCAACTCCAACTGGAATGGGAGTGAACGATCATGGATCAAACTAGTCCCTCTGATTGTGGTTGACAGTTGAAGCAAACTGTGTGGCCAATGACAATGGCACTGGTATTTGTCTCTACTGCATGTACTGGCTTTTGGGGATCCTATTCTCTTTGGATGTATATCATGCTAGATGTACTGGGAAGTGCTTTCCACAGGGCAGGGTGCTTTGCCCTCTCTTAAGATTGGAGGGAGTGGATGGAGGGCATGTGGAGGGAGTGGAAGAGGAGGGGGAGAAGGGGAGAAAGTAGGAATTTGGATTGGTATTTTTTAAAGTAAAAAAAAATAGAAAATAGAAAATAAGAGAGAAACCACTTGAGACAGAAAGGACAACTCATCCATGGAGGTGACAATTGCACAGGTGGTAAGGAAACCTCATAAGGGCTGGGGCAGGGTTCTGTTCTTGTCTTTTTTTTTGAAATTTCTTTTTTTATGGTTTATTTTTTTATATTTTAAAATTTCCATCTCCTCCCCTCCTCCTCCCCTTTCCCTCCCCTCCCCTCCACCCATACCCCCCCCCCTTGATCCCTCTCCAGGCCAAGGAGCCATCAGGTTTCCCTACTCTATGTTAAGACCAAGGTCCTCCCAACTCCCCCCAGGTCCAGGAAGGTGATCGACCAAGCTGAGAAGGCTCCCACAGAGCTCGTCCATGCAGAAGAATCAAAGCTCAGTGCCATTGTTCTTGGCTTCTCAGTCAGCCCCCACCGTCGGCCACATTCAGAGAATCCGGTTTGGTCGCATGTTCCATCAGTCCCACTCTCAGAGCTCCACATTGGAACACTGGACTGAGCACCCAAGGTCCTGATGAGGAGCAGAAGGAGGGAGAACATGAGAAAGAAAGTCAGGATCGTAAGGGGTGTATTCACCCATGGAGACGGTGGGACAGAACTAAAGGGAGATCACCAACTCCAGTTGGAATGGGACTGATGGAACATGCGACCAAACCGGACTCTCTGTTCTTGTCTTCATAGGAAAATACTCATCTTCAAAATGTCAAGAGACCTTGGACATTTAGATGCCTAAAGGAGAAAAGATAATTATCCAGAAAGAATCACCAAACAAAGAGAAATATGACTTATGAGAACAGGTTATCTGCAGGGTAAAAATTGCAATACCTAAACAGATATATATCTCTACTTAAAGCTGACTTTGGAGTTGTGCAATGGCTATCCTTCTTTAAATTTAAGCATGTTGTTAAAAGAAAATTCAGAGTTTCTGCCTCATGTCAGGAGCCATCTGATATGGGACAGAAAGAAGAATTTAGAAAACAAATTTACTTCTCTCCATACCTATTTTGTCTCTATTGTACCTTTAGATAAATGTATGTCTATATGAATGATGTTTAAGTTTTCCACAACAAACAATAAATTTTCCTACAGTAATCTTTGAAATTTCCAGGAAGAAGATGGAGCCCCACAACAATGATTACACCTGGTTAATATGGCATCATGATGCTGATAGTGCTACACAAGATCAGTTTTGGGTACCAGCTGCTCAAAATGATTTCAACTTTGTTAGCAGAAATGTTGCAACTTCCTGCAATATTCTGGGCAGAACTTCAAACAAGAACTTCAGAAAAACCTTATTGACTTCTCAAAGACTATTATCAATCATATAAGACAGTAATCTTGAAACTTGACCATCATTTTAGTTTTACAGGACCCAATAGAAACACCATTGCCTCCATGACAGCTGAAAGTAATTCTGGAAGATGACATCTTCTGTCCCAACAATTTTGTCCTCAGGGTTAGGGACATCAATTAGGGGTTGATTATAACTGATAAAGAGAATAGAAAACATTTTACTGACTGAGATAACCCAGACCCCCAAAAATGAATATGGTATGTACTCACTCATAAGTGGATTCTAACCATAAATAAATAACATTGAGCCTATAATTCATGATCCTAGAGAAGCTAAATAAGTAGGTGAACCCAAAGAAAAACATATCATTATCTTCCTGGATATTGATAGTAGACAAGATTGTCAGGCAAAAGTTGGGAGCATGGGGGTGGAGTGGGGGTAAGGGGAGATGGGGAGAGAGAAGGGAGAAGGGGAGGATTGGGTAGAGCTTGGGGGAATGGGATGGTTGAGGTGGAGGAAGGGTGGATATGGGAGCAGGGAAGTAGATATCTTAATTAAGGGAGCCATTATAGGGTTGGCAAGAGACTTGACTCTAGAGGGGTTCCCAGGTGTCCAAGGAGATGTCCCCAGCTTGTTCCCTCAGCAGCAGAGGAGAGGGTACCTGAACTAGCCTTATCCTATAGCCACACTGATGAATATCTTGCATATCACCATAGAACCTTCATCCGGTGATGGATGGAGATAGAGACAGAGACCCACACTGGAGTGCAGGACTGAGCTCCTCAGGTCCAAATGAAGAGCAGAAGGAGGGAGAACATGAACAAGAAAGTCAGGACTGCGAGGGGTGTGTCCACCCACGGAGACGGTGGGAATGATCTAATGGGAGCTCACCAAGGGCAGCTTGACTGGGACTGAACCACCATGTAATCAAAACAGACTCTCTGAATGTGGCTGACAGTGAGGGCTGCTGAGAAGCCAAGGACAATGGCATTGGGTTTTGGTTCTAATGCATGGACTGGCTTTTAGGGAGCCTAGTCTGTTTGGATGCTCACCTTCCTAGACCTGGATAGAGGGGGGAGGACCTTGGACTTCCCACAGGGCAGGGACCCCTGACTGCTCTTAGGACTAGAGGATGAAAGGGAGGGGGAGGATGAAGGAAGTGGGAGGGAAGTGGAAGGAGGTGGAAATTTTTAATAAATAAAAAATAATAAATAATAAAAAACTTTAATGTAGAGCTAGAATTTCACTTGTCTATGGGAATAAAGATGTATATTAAGAATGAACCCAGAAATTAAACTGATTTAGTATAGTGGAAAAAAAAGAGTTGGGGTTTTGGGTGGAAATTATTTAGGTTCAGGGATCTCTTGAGGAAAAAGGGGGAAATTAGATAGGATAGTAAGTAGATTAGTGTGACCTTACTCACACTAATAGTTGTGAGTAATAGAGTGAATATTTATAAGCTATTATTTATTCACACTTTACATTGGTATAGATTCTTGTATAATGATACAAATTAAAATTATATCTGTTACATTGAATATGTTCCTATTCTTGTCTATAATATTTGTATACCTATGCAAAGTTATTTTGTCATATTGTATGTATGCATGCTTCTACCTCTGCTTAATATATTTTGTATATTGATACAATTGTAGGATATATTTATCATGCTGCACTATACATTTCTACCTCTGACCAAAATATTTACACATTGTTTACATTTTGAGGTCATTGTCCTCATTTGCTGCACATTTTTTAAAAATTATTTAATATTCTAACATGAAGTCTTAATCTTTAAGTTATATAGGTATTAAAAATTATAGGTCAATAGTCATCCATGTTTCTAATACTTATAGTGAGACTAACCAGGTTCTTTAGACACATTGAGGTTGTATTCTGCATAGATAGGTAATCTTCAGCCACTTCAAAGAACTGTAGATTTAAATAACTTAGGGTTCTGTTGACATGAGACACAATTGTTCCTGGCAGCACTGATCTATTCCCAAGAAAATGCTGGACGCTGAAGACACTCCACTTGAAGCTTGTTTTCTTCTGGCAAAGAAATGTCCATGTCACAACCATTGATAATATTCACAGTGTCCAGATAAGACAAGCAGAATACAAGCAAAAACGACTGCCAAATCTTGCTAAGACAGGGTAAAGCAGTTTTAAAAAATTTCCTGCCTTTGAAAATCTGTCAGTTACTCTAAGTCTTAGTCAAAGTTGGTTTCTCCAATATTGTAAATGAGACTTTGAGTGATTGTCCAAATAGCCAGTTGTCTCTGTCATTTATTGTACATTTTGGAAGTTGCTTGACTGCACTTCCTGCTTTCTCAAGAAATAGGATTTCCTTGCTCAGGTCTTTGATGGGGTTGAAAATTAGATATAGTTACTTTCCTCTCATGACATAGCCAAGCCATTTCTAATAGAAGACTGAAACTCTTTAGGATAGGATAATTATTAAAACATATTAAAACATTTAGCGGGGGCTGGAGAGATGGCTCAGTGGTTAAGAGCATTGCCTGCTCTTCCAAAGGTCCTGAGTTCAATTCCTGGCAACCACATGGTGGCTCACAACCATCTGTAAATGAGGTCTGGTGCCCTCTTCTGGCCTGCAGACATACACACAGACAGAATATTGTATGCATAATAAATAAATAAATATTTAAAAAAAACATTTAGCAAATGTTTCTTGCTTGATATTGTTTATACTGGTTGCAATTCTAATTTTTATACTTGATATTTGTTCTTATTATATATAGTTTTATATTTGGCTTGGAATTCTTATTTAGACAAAAGGGGGAGGTACTGGGGGACCTCCTTCAGCCAATAAGAATTAAGATACCGGCCCATTGGAGATGGTCTCTTGTACTATAAATGTAGACACAAAGCTTGTGAGTGCTCTCTCTCTCTCTCTCTCTCTCTCTCTCTCTCTCTCTCTCTCTCTCTCTCTCTCTCTCTCTCTCTCTCTCTCTCTCTCTCTCGTGCTGGATTCAGTTCCTATTCTTCACTCAGGCAGAGGACTGTGAACTGTAAGTCTAACCATAAATAAAGAACCTTTTATTATACTCAATTCTGAGCTAATGTGGGAGTACTTTTTAGCATCCATCCACACAGTTTTCTTCTCTAATTCCAAACACTGAAGCACAAGTTCATCAAAAAGAAAAGAGCTATGCATTTTGTAGAGTGAATTGAAAATGATAACAGATATAATGCTTCTAAAAATAAAGTAACATTATTACTATTGAATAAAAATAAAGAAGGAATAATATCTTCATTTAATCATATTTTTCAATAAGACAATTTAGAAATCATATTCTGAATAGGTATTCAAATATGCCTCAATAATTAATATCAACCAATGATAATGATGAATGGGATAATCAGAACATAAGCAGCAATTCACATACCCATAGACATTTTGGAATTACTAATTAATTTGTAACAGAAATGCAATAAAATTTCTTATAAAATCTATTTTACTGGAATAAAAATAAATAACTACTTCTAAAATGGGTATTAATGATTTTGATAAATATCATTGTTGTCCCTGGCATAGTCAGTACACTTTAAATAGTATTTCTATGTTCTTACCATGGCTCAGAAATAATATTGAAAATTTTAATTTACCACTTCACTTAGGAAGAGGGAAGCCATCTGAGTGAGCAAGGCAGGACTGGGTGTAAAAGTAACTGAACAGCAACAAATTCATATTGTTATTCCTGTTTCCAGAATACTGGAATCTTTGATAGCAGTCCTTTGGATTTGTCGGAATAGTAGTCAATCCTATTTCCTCATTAACCTATTTGACTGATGATTTTTGGTTCAAGTTTAAAATGAAAGTAAATTTAGTATGTAACCAGTATATCAGTTAATATCAGGTGGATTATTTTGGTTTTTATATAATTAAAGTTCAAATCTATGAATTTAAAGTGAATAGAATATTTTTTATAATTCATGTGTACTTCACTCAAGCTACTTACTGAATGCCTTTAGAAAAAAACAATGGCATATCTGTTGGGAGCAGTGAGATCCCAGATCCTGAATTTCTTGTAATCCCCTGATCTGAGTGCCTACAGCTGCTCTGAGCACGAGACCTTCAGGAGTTCCTGATGGCAGGAGAGTGGTTTCTGGTGGGTTTGGGTGGGGCGTGGCTATCTCTATATAATCTGCCCCTGAACACAATAAAGAGGGCATACTTGTGGAATTCAAGGATGACCTATGTCGGTGTCTTTCTGTCTGTGTGTGTCTGTGTATTTTAACCTCCAGCCCCTTGCCCGAATCTCGGTAATTGGGTAATAGCGCACAGAGCGCAGACACTGGGGCGCGGTGCGCGGCAATTGGAGGTTTCCACCGAGATTTCGGCACATATCTAGGTAAGAGTTCCTTAATTGATCTCTCTCTCTCTCTCTCTCTCTCTCTCTCTCTCTCTCTCTCTCTCCTTTCTCCTCTCTCTCTGGCAAAAGCTGAAAGATAGATAAGTAATTGACTTACAGATGAATGATAGACAGTCTTCTAATTCTCTCTTCAGCGCACCATGACTAAACTGTCTAAGTTGAAAATAATCAATTAGTAAATATAATTTACATAATTTTGTATATTATATAATTTAGATTTTACTTTGTTTCTGTCTCACTTTTGAATTTATATTCCATTCCCAATAAGTGTGCCAACATTAAAACAATAGAACTTCGTGCAAGGATATTTCAACTTTCTTTTATTTTATCATGGTAGATTTCTCATTACAACTCTACCTAAAATGCAGTTTTACAATTAAAGTTAAATGAAAGACTATCATATTAGACAGAAATTTAAACATAACTGAATATTTGTTTTAATTATTCTCTTTATTGTTTTCCTAAAGACTAAAATATGTATTTGTTTAAATTTCACTTTATATCACTAGTCACATTAAACAGATTTTTTTTGCATTTTTAACTTTTTAGCAAGTTCTATTATAGGGAACTCAAACATATTAGTAAACAAAATATATAGGTCATACCTTACAGAACTGATGTTCATATAATGTACAGTCAAAAGGAAGTGTCACTTATATTCTGATTATTACTATGAGTTAAATTCATTTAATATCATTTTATTGCATTACAAACTAAAATTGTCATTGAATCAGACTATCTCAAATAAAACCTGGAACTACTATCTATTGAGAGCTTTTGCAGACTATTAAATGATTCAGTCATTGAGTTCAGTCATAGAGTTACCCAAGAGGTGATAACTGGAGATATAAAAAACATAGAACAATAAAAATAATAATTAATGCAAAGGAAGGAATAAAAATACTTTTTAAAAAAACAACATAAATAATGGGCTATGTAGTACTTGTCCACCTACGAAAAGTTGGTTAACATTAGGATATTAAGAAATAGGCGCCGGGCGGTGGTGGCGCACGCCTTTAATCCCAGCACTCCGGAGGCAGAGGCAGGCGGATCTCTGTGAGTTCGAGACCAGCCTGGTCTACAAGAGCTAGTTCCAGGACAGGCTCCAAAGCTGCAGAGAAACCCTGTCTCGAAAAACCAAAAAAACTGGACTGAGCTCCCAAGGTCCCGATGAGGAGCAGAAGGAGCGAGAACATGAGGGAGAAAGTCAGGAACGAGAGGGGTGCGTTCACTCATGGAGACGGTGGGACAGAACTAATGGGAGATCACCAACTCCAGTTGGAATGGGACTGATGGATCATGCGACCAAACCCGTCTCTCTGAGTGTGGCCAACAGCGGGGGCTGACTGAGAAGCAAAGGACAATGGCTCTGGGCTCTGATTGTTCTTCATGGACGGGCTCGGTGGGAGCCTTCTCAGCTTGGTCGATCACCTTCCTGGACCTGGGGGGAGTTGGGAGGACCTTGGTCTTAGCATAGAGTGGGGAACCCTGATGGCTCCTTGGCCTTGAGAGGGAGGGAGGGGAGGTATGGGTGGAGGGGAGGGGAGGGAAGGGGGAGAAGGAGGGGAGAGAAAGGGGAGAAGGAGGGGAGGAGGAGGGAAGGAGATGGAAATTTTTAAATATAAAAAAAAATAAACCATGAGAAAAAAAAAAAAGAAAAAAGAAAAAAGAAATAGGCTAGGACAGAGCAGTAAAGCAAATACTTCTTTCATGCTAAGGGAACTGAAGGAAGAAGTTTACTCCTAATGACAGTCTTCAATACTCATATCTTCCTCAGCCATCATCAGAGTAGCATCCTCTAAAGTAAATGAAAACAAATACAGAGACCCACAGCTGAACAAAGTGCAGAGTGAAAGACCTTGGAAAACCCAGTCCTAATTAGGACGCTGCCTGCTATTTCTGCCTCTCACAGGTTGAGAAACCCTCTGAAAGAGGAAGGAGAAAGATGGTGAAAGCCACAGGGGACAGAGGACATTAGAGAAACAAACACCTCTACAGCAGGGACAAAGCATGTAGAGTGGCAACACATACACTGGACAGGTTTGGGCCTGATGGGGTCCCAGCTCTAAGGGTGGAAAGAGATACAAGTCCAGATATCTAACCCAGAAGCTATCCACTATTGATAACCACTCTTAAATAAAAATGTATTTTTTTCTATGGAGTCTTAATGGATATAAACCATTCTTAAAGCCAGGCCCCTTGCTCAGCAGTAGAGGACCAGCACAAAATGCTCGATGTCAGTTTTCGAAATTTTGTTTTGTTTTGTTCATAATGTTTGATCTGTATTTTTTCTTTTATTTTCTTTTTTACCTTACAGGTCTTTTACTTATATGATATAGTTTCCAATTTTGTGTTCTTAAGGGATTTCTGCATGTTCCAATATGTCTGTGTATATGCTTAAAAAAGCAAGAAGAGAGCCGGGCGGTGGTGGCGCACATCTTTAATCCCAGCACTCAGGAGGCAGAGGCAGGCGGATCTCTGAGTTCGAGGCCAGCCTGGTCTACAAGAGCTAGTTCCAGGACAGGCTCTAGAAACTACAGGGAAACCCTGTCTCGAAAAACCAAAAAAAAAAAAAAATAAATAAATAAAAAAGCAAGAAGAGATGTAGATTTTATGGACAGAGAAGTGGAGAAAATCTTGGAGGAGTTGAGAGAGGAAGAACCACAATCAAAATATATTTTATGAAAAAATCAATCTCTATGAAAAAGGAGCAATTTATTATTTGTAATGATATAATCCTATGTTTGTCATTTATTGTACTTAGAATAATAAAAAAATATCACTCATTTCTCAGTGGAGCAGAGCGCTACCACAAATCTTAACTTTTCCAGTAGTTTCAACTGTTCAGCATTTGTTAAGCTGTAAAAATTAGGAAAAACATCTTTATTTTTTGACATTTCCATTTGAATTACAGTTTAAATACACTGATGGGTGACTGGAAAACAACAGAGCAAATTAGAGTGCTTACACAGTGAGGTGACAAGACGACAGTTGCTTGTATTATACAAATCCACATGAAGTGGGAAGTTACTGCTAAGAAGATAAATAATCTATACAGCTTATGAATATTCAAAGATACATAAAAATTTGAAAGTAAAAATAAAAACATACAATTATATTTGCCTATTTCTCAAATCTATGTATATACCATAGATGCTTGTCATTTATAAATTGATAGCACAAAAGTCCTCTTATTTCCCTCCACTTGGTTATTTGGCTTCTTTGTGACTCCCTTAAGCATAACCAAAATATCTCAAAACAGTATTACAAATCCTTGGTTACAATAATTAACAGGACACAGATAAATATGATTTCTAAAGACCTTTGAGAACATTTTTTGAGCTTTGTAAAGAAAAGTTACTTTTCTTCATATTTGTAATGTCAGTTACATGAAGCTAATTTTCAATGCAATTTATGTTACTGGCACATGTAGAACACAGTCAAGTTACAGAAAAGTGCTACAGGAAATGTATACAGATGAAGATTGCAATACATGGTCTTGTAATACGGCATCATAGTTTTCAATACATTTAAAGCAGATGAGGTAGTTACTATGTCAGTGATTCATATTAATCATGATTTGAACTTAAATCATATGCTTTTTAAAATTTCATATAACTTTAGAATAATATCTCTGACATCACTTGCTTACACAGCTTCAACTTAAGTCATGTAAGGATGTTACATTTAATTTTACATAAATTCAACTTTTATTTTGAAAATATAAAACATGAATACAATGTATTTCCATCATCTCCTCCCCTGGTTCGAAGTCCAAACTTTGCCTTGGAAGCAGCCACATCCTCCCTCTCAAATTCATGCTCTCTTCAAATTCTAATATGCATAGAATTTAATTCTTTTATATAGACACATATAAACTACTAGTCCAGCTTATCCAATTAATGTTGTCTGTTTGAATAACAGTGTAAGGTCAAAACTCCAGAGGACTGTTCCATTAGGAATTAGGATTCTCGAACTTTCTTGAACTCCCCTCAGTTGTCAACTGCCTATAGCTTATCCACCAGATGTGGGTATCTTGTTAGTGGTTCCTCATTTAGATCTGGAATTTAGCCAGGAGTGGTCTGGTGCAGGTAAGCCTAGTTGTCTAGAGGTTATGCTTCAATAACCAAAGAATACTAATTTTAGCTTTCTTTCTTGTCCCATGGCTCTTACCATATTTTTCACATCTCTTACATGCTGTTCTCTGAGCCTTGGTTGTAGGAGTGTTCATGCAAACACCCCATTTGGGGAGTGCCAGCAGTCATTCTCAACATGCTGACTATTTGTGATTGTCTATCATGTTGCAAAAGGAAGTGTCTTTGTTGACATTTACAATATTATTTGTGCTTTGGAGATTACTGTGAGTTTGAGTTCCCAGTTGATCAAAGATTAGTTGAAAAATTACCACAAATGAGCATTAGGAACCATAGTACTTACTGTTCCTTAGGTCTAAATGTAAAAGTCAGAGATTAAGGCCCTCTGAACTCTTTAATAGGAAACATTGCCTGTATCTCTCTCTTCTCCTCCATCACTTTACTCTCACCTTTGCCTGGGTTCTGCTTGTTTGTATGTGTCTGTGTCCAAAATGCTCTTTTGGAATAAAAGCAATCATATACATGGGTACCTATGAAGCACCATTTGATCCTCACTAATTAGACATGAGTGAACAACCGTTCCTATATAAGGTCACAATTTGAAGAACATCGGATTAAAAACTTTAGCATTTAAACTTGTGGTAACAAAATTCACTCCCCACAGAAGAGAACATATTATCTTTCTGATTCACAATTTTGAATCACTTCTTGTCACTCTAATAAAATCCAAACTATTAACATATTATAAAGAAAAAGATTACTTTGACCCATAACTATATATTCAGTTTTCTATTACCAATTCCCATGTAGAAAGCTGATCATCAATGCATCTAAAACTGTGTTTTCACACAGATTTTCTACTTAGATCACTCTCACAGCTACCAAGTCCTTGGTTATCTGACACTATTATTTTTCAGGCATAAGTCCTCCCCTCATGTAGATGTTCTATGTGCTTTAAGCCTGGCATGGTCTGGAGCAGTGATAGGGTTCTTCTATAGATGTAATCCAATTGTTTTCTGTCTTCTCTTACAAGATTGTAACTGTTTGCTCACCAGAATGCTTTTATTGTATAGTAACATTTCATTTGGTATTTGCTGATGCTCAAATGTCAAAACTACAAGACCTTGAGTAAAAACTACAAGACCTATATAAACCTTGAAAATAGGGTATCTACAATAGAATTGTTCAACACTAATCTTAATAGTGATACAATAACAGCTTAGATAGTTCTTCCTTTAGTTCAACATTCTTTATTTTGTAAATGCTAAGGATACACATTTCAAAGCCTAATTTCCCTATTTTTTCCAGAAAAGAATAAACTACAAAGGCAGCAACAAACCTAATTTCCCTACAAATGCTTAGGAACAATAAACTTCCTAAAAGATATTTTGCTTACAGTAGTAGCAAAAATGTTGTGGAAATAATCAGCTACTTTTTTATTGGTTTTAAGACCATCTCCATGAAAAAGAGCCCATGTCTGACACTGCTTGGGTGGCTAAAATTCTAAGACTAGTTAGGCAATTGGTCTGAGGGAAAACCAAATACTACAGTTCTGCAAAAGGAACATAGCAATCAAATGATTGCTAATGACATTCTGCTGTACCCATAGATCAGTGCCTTACTCAGCCATCATCTGAGAAGCTTCCTCTTGCAGTAGATAGAAACTAACACAGAGACCCATATCTAAACAGAGATATGCAGAGAATGAGAAATTTTGGAATACTCCATCCAAAAATGGGATATCTCAATCGCATCTCTCACCTCAGGGCTCAGAAAGTTCTGTGGAAGAGGAGATACAAAAACTGTAAGAGTTAGAATAGATCAATGACATTGAGCAATCACTGTCCTATTTAAATGACAGGACTGATATACATAAATTCACAGAATGTGCAGGGCCTGTGTAGGTTCAAGAAAGTGGGAACTCAGAGCTCAGAGGAGGAAGTAGACATGAGTTCCCACCCCTAATTAGGAAGCTGTCTTCAATTGATATTCACTCGCAAAGGAAAAATAGTTTAATGAAATATCACTGAGTATATTAGCTAGTCTTAAGGACAGGCACAATGCACTGCAGTCGACAGCAAAACAAAATGAACTCAGTGGTATTTTTGTGACATTTTGTTATATGTTTCTTTGGGGGATATTTTTTTCTTACTGACTTTTTAATTTTATATTATGGTTTTCAACTTTGTTTTTATGGGTCTTTGGTATGTGTGTGCATGTACAAGTATGTGTGTACATGTTTCTTGTTGGGTTTTTGTTCTTGTTTTGTTATGTTTTATAATTTGATTCTTGTGGGTTGATGTTTATTTTCTAAAGAGAGAGAAAGAAAGTGTGGAGTTTCGAGGATGGAAAATGGGGAGGATATTGGAGATTTGACAGGAGGGAAATAATAAGCACAATATACTGTATAAACATTTATTTTCAATAATACACATACATACACACATTTTTTAAAGCAGAGAAAGCTTAAGGTAAGCATATAAGCATGGATTGTTTTAAGTGAAACCATGCTATCTCCTGGTACTTGCTCTTTTTATTTCAAATTCCTATAAATCAGATCAAAATTAATAATTAGATTTTTAAAAGTCTCATCAATGTTAAATTTCACGGTCTTTATTTTACAGGATATAATCAAGCTTATTTCATGAAATTTTTCACACTACATTTCAGATTCAGAAGGCATTCAAAGTGTAACTAAAAGCATTCGAAAGGTAATTATAAGTTAATGCAGTTCCTCTAAGGTCAGGAAATTTAGACTAATTTTATAGCAATGAGTTGCTATTATAAAATGTGCACAACATAATTAATAATTCATCTACTCTAAGCATTATGTTGTTCTCTGTTAAGGCCTTTGACCTTTTCCAGAGTGAAAGCATAACAACAACAAAAATTTAGAACAATTACTTCTTTGCTCTCTCAGGTGTGGTCCATGCTAAGCATCAGAGAGCACTAACACTCTTCTGACGCCCTGTCCTGTCTGCTTTCTGTCTCATCTACTTAACTCATTGTCATAGTTGTGCTATGTTTTGTATACGTCGAACATGATGCTCCTTGGGAGCCACTACCTTCATTATTCCTTCTGCCCAGCTTTATCTTTTCTACAATATCCACATAAGTTATACTTGTGTACTAAGACATGATGCTATCGCCAACATTTTTATGATGTTATGTTTGTAAGTTGCTTTTCTCTTCTTGTTGTAATGGATTGATTAAAAAATGCTGTGGATACCCAGGTTTTCCTGGAATGGGTATGGCCTTGTTGGAGGAAGTATCTCAGTATGTCACTGTAAATGTGTGTACCCATTTTATAATGAACAATGCAAATTTAGCTTAGATGCTCTGAGCATAGTAATGATGGATGATTAAGAAGTTGGGGACACTCATTGTGATTTGTGATCTATCTCCACACAAGGAATACATATGTAGAAATGTGTATTTCTAACATGTAGAATAGAAACACACTAAGCACTATGAGTATACATGATTAAGAAAAAAGAAAGTGGCAACCAGGTTGGCAGAGTTCCTTTGTTTCAATAGTCTGCCTCCAACAAGGTAGGCCCTTTGTCAGTGAGCTCCCTGGTCAGCAAGGAGACCTGAGTCTGTACCAGAAGATCCATCAGTGGGGTGAGTGCCAGACCCGCAGCAGCAGACCCAGAGAATGAGCACAGACATTCCTCAACCCCCTATACTTCCTGGTCTTCCTGCAGGGGCTATTCTCCCCTGCTACTGCCTCTCTCTTCCTATCCCATCCCAGCTTGCACCCAGAAACTCCCCCCTTTTTCCTCCCCTTTTCAGAGCCATAAAATCCCCCAGCTCAGCCTGTTTGGGCTCTGGGACCAGGTATTGAGAGCAACCAGGCAGGTGGGAGTTCATTTGTTTCAATAGCCTGCCTGCAGCAAGTTAGGCCTTTTGTTTGTCAGCTCCCTGGCCAACAAGGAGAACTGAACCTGTAAAAGAAGATCCATAGGGGAGTAGTTGGAGGAAGAGATGGGCAGGCGCCAATGCAAGAATTCCTCTAACAATTTGAAAAACAACATGAAAGCACCAGGACCCAGCGAACTTACAACAGGAGGACTTGAACGCCTTAATCAAGAAGAAGTAGAAAAAAATTGACTTTATAAAAGTGATAGACTCCCTTAAACAGGAGGTGAAAAACTCCCTTAAAGAAATGGATGTGAAGAATAACAAAAAATTTGAAGAATTGAGTAAATCCATAAATGATATCCTAGGAAACCAAGGAAACACAATCAAAAAGATAATGGAAACAGTTCCAGACTTGAAAACTGAAATGGAGACAAGGAAGAAAACACAAACTGAGGGCCAGTTGGATATGGAAAATCTAAGTAAATGAATAGAGACTACAGAAACAAGCATAACCAATAAAATACAAGAGATAGAGGAAAGAATCTCAGATTCTGAAGATACCATAGAGAAAATAAATGCACTGATCAAAGAAAACAACAAATCCAACAAAGTCTCATCACAAAACATTCAGGAAATCTGGGACAAAATAAAAAGACCAAACCTAAGAATAATAGGGGTAGAAGAAGGAGAAGAATTACAGCTCAACAGTCCAGAAAATATATTTAATAAAATTATAGAAGAAAACTTTCCCAACCTAAAGAAAGATATTCCTATGAAAGTTCAAGAAGCTTACAGAACACCAAATAGACTGGATCAAAAAAAAAAAAATCCCCTCGCCATATTATAATCAAAACACAAAACATACAGAATAAAGAAAGAATATTAAGAGCTGCAAAGGAAAAAGGTCAAGTAACTTATAATGGTAAACCTATCAGACTTACACCTGACTTCTCTATGGAAACCATAAAAGCCAGAAGGTCCTGGATAGATGTACTGCAGAAACTAAGAGACCATGGATGCAAGCCCAGACTACTATACTCAGCCAAGCTTTCATTCACTATCAATGGAGAAAACAAAATATTCCAGGATAAAAACAAATTTAAGCAATATGTAGCCACAAATCCAGCCTTACAGAAAGTAATAGAAGGAAAATCACAAACCAAGGAGTCCAACAATGCCCACAAAATCTCAGACATCTAGTGACCCTTCAGCACATCTAAAAGAAGGGAAACACACAAACTCTACTACCAAAAAAAAAATGATGACCGGAGTTAACAACCACTGTTCTTTAATATCAATATCAATATATCAATATTAATATCAATGAACTCAATTCACCTATAAAAAAGGCATAGGCTAAGAGATTGAATACGAAAACAGGATCCAACATTCTGCTGTTAACAAGAAACACACCTCTACCACAAAGATAGACATCTTCTCAGAGTAAAGGGTTGGAAAAAGGGTTATCAAGCAAATGGACTTCATAGTTCTAAGTGCCCATATTAAAAAAAAAACAAAAAACAAAAAAAAACAGAGAAAGCTCATATTAGAGACTTAACAGCACACCTGAAAGTTCTAGAAAAAAAGAAACAGACTCACCCAGTAGGAGTAGAGGATTGGAAATAATCAAACTGAGGGCTGAAATCAACAAAATAGAAACACAGAAAACAATCCAAAGAATCAATGAAACAAAGAGGTGGTTCTTTGAGAAAGTCAAGAAGATTGACAAACCTTTATCCAAATTAATCAAAAGGCAGAGAGAAAACATGCAAATTAACAAGGTCAGATATGAAAAGGGGGACATAACAACAGACACTGAGGAAATTTAGAGAATCATTAGGTCTTACTACAATAGCTTATATGCCACAAAGTTGGAAAATGTAACAGAAATGGACTTGTTTTTAGATAAGTACCACTTTCCAAAATTAAATCAAGACCAGGTGAACAATTTAAACAGACCTATAAGTCATAAGGAAATAGAAGCTGTCATAAAAAACCTCCCAACCAAAAAAAAAAAAAAAAAAAAAAAAGCCCAGGACCTGATGGTTTTAATGCAGAATTTTATCAGAACTTCTAAGAAGAGCTGATACCTATTCTCCTTAATGTGTTTCACATAATAGAAACAGAAGAGTCATTGCCAAAGTCTTTTTATGAAGCTACAGTCACCCTGATTCCAAAACCACACAGAGACCAAACCAGGAAAGAGAATTACATACCCATCTCACTCATGAACATCAATGCAAAAATTCTCAATAAAATTCTGGCAAACAGAATCCAAGAATACATTTAAAAAATTATCCATTACGATCAAGGAGGTTTCATCCGAGAGATGCAGGGCTGGTTCAACATGAAAATCTATAGATGCAGAAAAAGCATTTGACAAAGTTCAACACCCCTTTATGATAAAGGTTTTGGAGAGGTTAGGGATACAAGGATCATACCTAAATATAATAAAAGCAATATATAGCAAGCCAACAGCTAATATCAAATTAAATGGAGAGAAACTCAGAGCCATTCCACTAAAATCAAGAACAAGACAAGGCTGTCCATTCTCACCATATCTCTTCAACATAGTTCTTGAAGTTCTAGCAATAGCAATAAGACAACACCAGGAGATCAAGGGGATTCGAATCAGAAAGAAAGAAATCAAACTTTTGTTATTTGCAGATGATATGATAGTGTACATTAGTGACCCGCAAACCTCTAACAAAGAACTCTTACAACTGATAAATAACTTCAGTGAAGTGGCAGGTTACAAAATCAACTCAAAAAAATCAGTAGCCCTCCTATACACAAAGGACAGAGAAGCAGAGAGGGAATTCAGAGAAACTTCACCTTTTACGATAGCCACAAATAGCATAAAGTATCTTGGGGTAACTCTAACCAAGAAAGTTAAAGATCTATTTGACAAGAACTTTAAGTCTTTGAAGAAAGAAATTGAAGAGGACACCAGAAAATGGAAAGACCTTCCATGCTCTTGGATGGGTAGGATCAAAATAGTAAAAATGGCAATACTACCAAAGGCAATCTATAAATTCAACACAATCCCCATCAAAATCCCAACAAAATTCTTCACAGACCTTGCAAGAACAATAATCAACTTTATATGGAAAAACAAAAAACCCAAGATAGCCAAAACAATCCTATACAATAATGGAACTTCTGGAGGCATTACCATCCCTGACCTCAAACTCTACTACAGAGCTACAGTAATGAAAACACCCTGGTATTGGCATAAAAACAGAGAAGTCAACCAGTGGAATCAGATAGAAGACCCGGATATTAACCCACAAACCCATGAACACCTGATTTTTTACAAAGGAGCTAAAAGTATACAATGGAAGAAAGAAAGCATCTTCAACAAATGTTACTGGCATAACTGTATGTCAACCTGTAGAAGAATGAAAATAGATCTATATCTATCACCATGCACAAAGCTCAAGTCCAGATGGGTTAAAGATCTCAATATCAATCTGAATACACTGAATCTGATAGAAGAGAAAGTATGAAAGAGTCTACAACAAATAGGCACAGGAGACCATTTCCTACATCTAACCCCAGTAGCACAGACAATAAGGGCAACATTGAATAAATGGAACCTCCTAAAACTGAGAAGCCTCTGTAAAGCAAAGGACACTGTCAATAAGACAAAAACGCAACCTATTGATTGGGAAAAGATCTTCACCAACCCCGCAACAGACAAAGGTCTGATCTCCAAAATATATAAAGAACTCAAGAAACTAGATTTTAAAATTCTAATTAATCCAATTAAAAAAAAAATGGGGTACTGATCTGAACAGAGAATTCTCAACAGAAGAAATTCAAATGGCCAAAATACACTTAAGGTCATGCTCAACCTTCTTAGTGATCAGGGAAATGCAAATCAAAACAACTTTGAGATACCATCTTACACCTGTCAGAATGGCTAAAATAAAAAACACCAATGAAAGCCTATGCTGGAGAGGATGTGGAATAAGGTGAATACTCATCCATTGTTGGTGGACATGCAAACTTGCGCAACCACTCTGGAACTCAGTGTGGCGGTTTCTCAGGAAATTTGGGATCAACCTACCCCAGGATCTAGCAATACCACTCCTGGGAATATACCCTAGAGATGCCCTATCATACTACAAAATCATTTGTTCAACTATGTTCATAGCAACATTATTTGTAATAGCCAGATCCTGGAAACAACCTAAATGCCCCTCAATGGAAGAATGGATAAAGAAAGTGTGGAATATATAAGCATTAGAGTACTACTCAGCAGTAAAAAATAAATAAATAAATAAATAAATAAATAAATAAATAAATAAAATCTTGAAATTTGCATGCAAATGGATGAAAATTGAAAACACCACCCTGAGTGAGGTAACCCAGACCCAAAAAGATGAATATGGTATGTACTCACTCATTAGTGGATTCTAGCCATAGAATTGAGCCTATATTTCATGATCCTAGAGATAGGAAGGTAAACAAACCCAAAGAAGGTAAAACATGTAGTTATCCTCCCGGATATTGGAAGTAGACAAGATTGCCAGGCAAAAATTGGGAGCTTTGGGGTGGGGCAGGATATAGGCAAGGGGAGATGGGAAGAAAGAAGTGAGAAGGGGAGGATGGGGAGTGCTTGGGGGAATGGGACAGTTGGGATGGAGGAAGAGTAGATATGGAATCAGGAAAGTATGTGTCTTAATTAAGGGAGCCATTTGTAGGTAGGCAAGAGATTGGACTCTATAGGGGTTCCCAGGTATCTAAGGAGATGCCCCCAGCTTGCTCCTTGATCAGCTGAGAGGGGGCCTGAACTGGCCCGTTACTATAGCCTCACTGATGATTATCTTGCATATCACCATAGAACCTTCATCTGGTGTTGGATGGAGATAGAGACAGAGTCCCACATTGGAGCACTGGACTGAGCTTCCAAAGTCCTAATGAGGAGGAGCGGAAGGAGGGAGAGCATGAGCAAGGAAGTCAGGACCGTGAGGGGTGTGTCCATTCACCGAGACAATGGGACTGGTCTGATGGAAGCTCATTAAGGCCAACTGGACTGGGACTGATGGAGCATGTGATCAAACCGGACTATCTGAACGTTTCTGATGAGCAGGGCTGACTGAGAAGCCAAGGACAACGGCACTGGGTGTTGATTCTGCTGTATGTACTGCCTTTGTGGGAACCTAGTCTGTTTGGATCCTCACCTTCCTAGACCTGGATGGATGGGGAGGAACTTGGACTTACCACAGGGCAGGGAACCATGACTGCTTCTTGGACTGGAGAGGGAGAGGGAGGGGGGACGGGGGGAGAGGAAGGTAAATGGGAGGAGGGGAGGAGGTGAACATTTGTAAAATTATATAATTTAATCAAAAAAAAAAGAAAAGAAAGAAAAAAGAAAGCTTTGTAAACAAGCAGTGTAGAGTTGGAATATAGAAAATTGAGCAGAGAATCAAAAACTATGTTTTCCTAATGTTCCATTTGTTAAAACGCTGCCTGCGTTTCAATTGTTGATCTATGCAAGATCTTTTTCCTTCTTTCCAAATAAAATCTTGAATTTTCACATAAAAAAAAGATGTCAAGCCACTCTGTTGTGCTTGATTTTTTATGGAGTATTCATCTTTAATCATGGTCTGACATGACTCTCATTTCTGTAAACCTTCAGTTTATTTTGTACTGTCTAGGTTTGAAATGTGATAAATAGTCACTGAAAATTAGAAAGTAAAAGTGAAGATAAATTAATGAAAACATGTAACACTACCTGTCAGGAGAAGCATCATCTTCTTAGGAAGAATGGATAGCTTGACCCAAAATAATATTAAATAAGTATTTGATATTAATATTTTAGAATTAGATAGATAGTAATTATTAAAATTTATCAATTTTGAAGTTGTCCTTCTTTGGATTTTTTGAAAAAGGAATATCAAATAATTCTTTGATTTGTTCACTTTCTTACATCTTTCATTAAAAATTACCTACCAAATACATGTTGTATACAGAGGAGTAGACAAGGTATTCAAGATAAAATATATTTCATCAACATTCATTTCATAATGTTCTCATTTTTATTTAGCAGAAAACAGGATTGTCTTTTATTGAGAAGTGAGTTCAGAAAGTGAAATTACACACTCTTGTTTTAATAGCCTCTCCTACACATGAACAATTTGCTTCCTTTCATTGACTACTGGCCATCTTAGAATATCTGACTTCTGAGGTTCAGTATTTTCTGACTCTTGCTAGCTTTTCAGATTTCAGTCTTCCATAACTTATACAATTACTCCTTCAGGGTCTTTGCTTTCTATAGGATTGGTAAGACAACCAAATACAAGAAGAGTGAGTAGTGTAACAGGTCTTTCTTTGAACTGCAGCTTCTAAGAAATGACATGGATACATTTTATTATTTATGAAAGCTTGGCCTTAACTTAGACTTATTCTCAATTAGCTCTTAAAACTTAATCTCACCTGTTTATATTAATTTGCATTTCACCAGATGGCTCATTACCTCTCCTCAGTATTGTACATCTGACTTCCTCTATTTCTTGATGGTGAATCCTCCCAGATTCTTTCCTAGATTTCCAGCTATTTTCTCCTGCCTAGCTACTGGTCTTTCAGCTCTTTTACAACCAATCAGAAAGTGCCTTAGCCAGGTGAGGAAGGACAAAGACATATTTTTACATAGTTTACAGAAAGCTTATCCCCAATATTTCCTTCTTTTAGTCCAAAAAAGGCTCTCATCCTAACATCAATAAACTACATAAGGTAAGAAGAATTATTATATAAGAATTATATTCATAATGTCTAATCCATTTATATTTGGCAACTTTGGAAAAAGTACTCTGTTAGCTATCCTATCTTGGTGAGTACAAAATTTCATACCTGATCATTTTTTTATTATAATTTATATTATCAACCTAAAATTATCTTTTTAGACCTTAAAACATTTTCTTTTTGTTTTTCTTTTTGTTTATTTATTTTGTTTGTTTGCTTGCTTTGATTTGTTTTTGTTTTTTTAAGTCAGGATTTTCTGTGCAACTTTGGAGCCTGTCCTGGACTTATCTCTTGTAGACTAGTCTGACCTCAAACTCACATAGATCTGTCTGCCTCTGCCTGCTTGTGTGCCACCACTGCCCAGCTTAAAACATTTTCTTAAATAAATAATTTAAGCATTTATGCTTCTTTCTCTTTATTAACTTTACATATCTTCTGTTTCTTTTCTGGTTTTGGTAACAAAGAAATTTGTGATGGCGGTTTCTGGGGATCCAGGATGAGCCCCCAAATGTTATGCCCAGTCCATGGGGACCCGAGAAGACCACCAGGGAGACTGACTCACCAAAATGCAAAAAGCAAGGTTTATTATATACACAACACTACCTGGGCAGGGAACTCATCAGCACAGCAGCAAAGAGCAGGTACCCAGCCTTCTTGAGGGCATTATTTAAAGGCAAAAATGAGAAAAAATACATTAGCAGGGTGTGGGGTAATGGGTTCAATCCTTATTGGCTCATGTCTAGGGACTTTTCAGAAATTTTATTTTCGAACCTTACCTGTTGCTTGCACAGTTTTCTTATTGGCTGACCTTCAGGTCAGGACATTCTGTAGTAATCTATACTCTGCAGATGGCTACCCTGTTATTTTTGCCCCTAGTCATTTTTGAGGACTGGAATGTTTTACGGGAAATAGCTTACACAAGACACAAGATGGAGGTGGAGGACAAAATGGGGGAACTTTCATTCTTCACTATCTAGTTTTCTACACTATCAGAAATCTGAGAAAGATAAAATATTACCTGAATAACCAGAAAGTGCAGAACAAGTAACCTCCAAAACTCTAGAAATGACAGAGACAGCTCACTGTCTGGACAGTCATCCAGACATTCTTTTGCAACATTAAAGCATTCATCTTTGACCTGAAGTCCTAGAATATCTGGCAGACATTTCTGTGAAACAAAAATTTTGAAAAACTGACCAGTGGATATGCACAGATGTGGATTTCTTCCACCTGGACTGAAGGTCAGAGAATTCAAGCAAATTCTTGTTTCTTCAAGTTTGTTAACAGGAGGTTTGACACAGGGTATGGTTACTAACAGGATATTTTGATCTAGAGTGTAGTTATTTGAAAGTTTGGGCATTGAGAAGGTGATTATTTTATTTGTTCCTTGTATTGTTATAAAGAAGTTTTTGTCTTCTCCCTCCTCTTTGAATTGGTCTATGTAAAGTCTATGGGAAATAAACACAGCAAAGATTCCATATTCACTAGGTTTCCTTCCTGACTCTATCCTGTGTCTCTGTCTATTTTTCTGTTTGGTTTTTCCATCTGCCATTTCTTAATTTTTATGTTTCCCTCTAAGCACAGACAAATAAGGTGTTCACAGTCCAGCCATTATTGTCACTTGCATATAGGATATGTCATTGGCCTACCTTGTTTTGCCAAAGTTTGGCATTCGATTTCTTTTGTGTCCTGCTTGTCCCAATTTGGACAGCATTCTGTTAGTAAATTAGGCAAGGACAGTTTGTTTTCTAATGTCAAACTTTGCCACATTGAAAGCAAAATCCATATGGAGGTTTTTTATGCCCATTGTCTTCTCTGAAATATATTGATTTTGCCAGTAGCAGATGTATATCACTGTCATGAAAGACCATATGTTATTAAAACATTTTAATGCCATATTTAGAAGATCTTTGAAATATATCAATGCTACCTGTATATCTAAACTGTATCTCTATTTGACCTTGGAAAATTCTTAGCATGAATATAAGTTTGATTGTTATAAATTATCCTATACAGTTTGTAATAATAGATTTGAAGATTATAACTTCACATTACAGTTTTAATTAAACTGCATAGGTACATTACATCAGACAATAGTAGAAACATATATAGAGTATGTTATAACAAAATAACATTAAATTTGTATCAGTATAAAAAGTCCATACCAATGTAACATATATGAGACTAGAAGTTGCTTTTAATTTAATAGTAGATTCAATAGTCTACCCTTTTATCTTACTATTCTTATATTCCTCTTTTTTCATTACATAGGAGATCAAAAAAGGACAGATGAAATTAAAGAACAAGAGAGAGAGAAGGAAAAAAGAAACCTCTTAGTCTAACTTCATTTGTTTAGTTTCCTCCCTGATCATGACTAAAAACAGCATGTAACCAACCCAACTAAATGATGACATACATCCATAACCCACTGAATGAGCAAAAATCACCCACCCTGTCTCACATGAATGTTGGTATCATGTTCTGAGAGTACTTCTTACAATCTGGGAGTGAAGACATCTTTAGGGGACCCTGTGAAAATTAGGTTAGTGGTCCATTCCTGGGAGAGTTAGCTGTTATTCACTCACTGTGTGATGGAAAGTGAGAGGGATTACATTGAAGTTCTTGCTAGTGTAGTCTGTGAGGCTGGACCATCTTGGCCAACTACTTTGAAACTGGCCTCAGTGCAGATTTTTGAGGAAATGGCAGTGGAGGTCTACTTATCTTGCCTTCATTGGTGTCTGGCCCTTTTGTTCTGAAAACACATAAACATTTAAAGGTAGAATAATTATCTGTATCATTACAAGTACCAAATGTGCAGTGTGCACATGTCAGTTAAAAATGATTTTCTATTCTATGATTTAGGGAAAAGACATTTGCCAACGTTATAAGTCTGTTTGGACTCCATAACCAAACTGTAATATAAATCTTCATCTATGTCTTATGGAAATATGGTATATAATAATAAGTCATGGGTACTCTGTAGCCAACAAGATTCATAATGTCTCTTTTAGTCTCAGAACTGTTCCCATATAGAGAGATTATCCTATATGTCTCCTGTCTTATAGCTTTTCTGTTTTTTTTTCATGTCTGCAGCGAAGATTTTCAAGATGTCTCTCCCAGTCAAATCTAATCTTTATTAATTTAAAGGAATTTATAGTTTTTTGTTTCCTGTGGAAACAAAGGAATAACATCTCCTCCAATTCAACGCATTTCCTGACTTCCATTCTGAAGTTAAAATATCTTTAAAACTTATATGATAGTTGAATTTGTCAGTTTTTTCCACAATCCAATGTCTCTCAGTTGTTTTTTTTTTTTGCTTATTAGCATGTTTAAAATAAAAGTTAATAAAGTGTTATGTAAGATACAGAAGACTTGTTATGTTATTTCCCATCCTTATGTGGTTCGTTCCCTTTATATTTCCCCTTTTCTGTTTAAACAAAAGGAAGGCCTTAACTTTAACATAGCAAAACTACATATAAAAAACAATTATCAAGCAAGAATTACAGTTACAATATTTATATCTACTTTATTTTTTATTATAAATAAGGAAAACTATAACTATAACTACAAATTCTTCAAATCCATCAAAGACTCCAGAAGGATATAATATTACGTAAGTATACAGGAAGTACATTGTAAGCAACTTCAAGAACTCTAGAATTGACAGAGACATCTCGCTATCTGGACAGTGACCCAAAGATTTTCTATACCATTGGGGCATCCATCTTCAGCCTACATGCCCATAGTATCCAGCAGACTGTTTCATGAAGCAGAAAACCCAAAGGACTGTCTCAGCTTTTGGCAAGTTCAGCAGTCATTTCTCTGTGGGTCCTACATGTACAGTTAAGCAGGCAAGGCATGAGCAATTTCTTGCCCAAATGGCTAAGGAGATTCTTCAATGCCCATCATCCTTTTGAAATAATTGGTGTTGTCACGAGCAGATGTGTCTCATAGTCCTTAAATGTCCTAAGTTATTAAAACATTTTAAATGCCATATTCTGAAGGTCTCTGAAACAATTGAAGAATAGCTAACTAACTGAAATATATCTCTATATATCTAGAAAACCTAACTAACATGACTACAATCTTGACTATTATAGATGACTATCTATTAACCTATATTTCTTAATTACATTTTTAAATTAACTACACAAGCATAATGCCTTAAGACCAGAAATATACATACAAAAAATTGACCTTAAATTTGTATCAATAGACTAAGATCCATACCCATGCAAATTTGTATAGAATACCCCCCTTTAAATATAAAAGAACATTAATAAACAATATTCAGGAATATGGACATAGTTTTGTCCATACTGCTTCCTGTTGATTGGGGGCACTGTATTTTTAGGGTGTTCAGGGTGACCTTTCAGGGGACAGGGCCTTGGTCCATAAAATCATATTTGTCTGAAAGTAATCCACAGGTTCTCATTTTCTGTGGAAACAAAAGAAAAACGTTTTTTTCCAAAGCAACATATCCTTAGACTCAAATTTTAGAATCAAAGTACCTTTATAATATACATGTTGGTTTAGTTTAGCAGCCCATACAATGAAATGTTTCTCTGTACTTAGTTCATTCATAGTCAAAAAATTCAAAGAAAACACAATAATACATATAATCCAGACTATCTGTGAATTTTCCATTTTTATTTGGTTTATTTTATTTATTCCTTTTAATCTATGGCTATCCGTACTGTCTCTTTAAAGACTTTATCCCTTTTTTAAGCATTACCTTTTATTTTATGACTGTTTATATTCATTTTCTTCTCTCTTCCAAACCTACATATATTTATTCAACACTATGACCCATCTAGGTTTGTCTTTATTGCATATCTGTAACTATTTTCTGACCAAAAGTGATTATTAAACTGCTAAGTGCTTAAGAATCTTAGCTGCAATATTATAGGTCAAATTCAGTACTGCCTGCTGACTCTGCACAGTCTAAAATTTAAGCTGCTCCATTACTATGATATATATGATACTGCCTGCTAGTTCTGCACAGTCCTACATGGTCTATCTGCTTGCTCCTTTGAGCTGCATATACTGCCCCAGTTCCAGGCACAAAGCTGGTCCATGTTGCCAATCAAGCAAGTTTCAGCACGCTGCTCACAAACCCCATTTAAATGCTCTGTCTCCCATCTCCAAAAGAGCCAGAGGTCGTGCTGGCAGCATAGCCCAGAAAGCAAGCATTTTAAAATGGCCACACTTTTTTCCTGCTGTGGCTCAATCAGGAAAATCTCTCTTAAAAGGGCTGCAGCACATTGCCAGCAAACAGCAAAAAACCATGTAAAACTCTGTATTTTTGTATCTAGAATTCCTTTTCAAACTCTCTCAGGTTTAAAGTGGAGTTAACTGGCCACATGGGTACCAGTTTGTAGGATGAGGCTGTTTGTTCATCCTGGCCACCAAGAACTGAAATAACCACACAGAGACTGTATTATTTAAAACACTGCTTGTCCCATTAGCTCTATCTTCTTATTGGATAACTTTTCTTAATTTAACCCATTTCTATTAATCTGTATATTACCACAATGTCGAGGCCTACCAGCAAAGTTTCAGCACAACTTCTCCGGCCATAGATCCATGGTATCTCCCTTACTCCACCTTCTTCCTCCCAGCATTCTGTTTAGTTTTCTCCACCTAGTTCTGTTCCCCTAAAGCTTTGCTAAAGGCACAAAGTAGTTCCTTTATTAACCAAGGAAAGCAACACATAGAAAGGAGGACCTTCTATACCACAGAGCCCTCAGAGCCTTGGCTGAAATACTGCAGTGACTATACACCATGGCTCCAGAAAAAATGTTCCCTTTGCTTTGTCTTTCTGTGAGTGACAATGCTCATGCCTGTGGTCACTAGACCAGCTTGGAAGACTATGTATGGTTGCTAGGAATCTGCATCCTCCTTCATGTCTGGAACTTTTCTCAAGTCCTATGAATGTATATATTTGCCCTAGGTTGGGTGCCAAATGCAACAGGTCTTTGGAGCACCAGCTCCCAAATAATTGCAGACATCTTATTAACTATGAAAGCTTGACCTTAGCTAAGACTTGTTCCAAACCAGCTCTTAAAACTTAAATTAACCAATTTATATTAATCTACACTTTGCCATGTGGCTTGTTACTTCTCCTAAATACTATATGACTGACTTCCTCTGTGTCTGGATGGTGAATCCTCCCACCTCAGATTCTTTCCCACAGTTCCTATCTCTGCCAAGATGTACTGTTTAACCTCTCTCAACTGGCATTTGGCCATTCAGCTCTCTATTAAACAAATGTGAAGGTGCCTTAGGTATGTGAGGAAGGATAGAGACACATCTTTGCCCAGTAAACAAAGAGATTATCCCATTATTTGTCAAATAATGGAGAGAATCATGAAAGTTAGAGAAAGCATTAAGATTGACAGTACTAAGACAAAGTATGGTTGATCCTTACCAATCCTAATAACACTCACCTATAACACACACACACATACACACACACAGACACATATGCATGCACACAAATACACACACATACATACCACTACTGATTCCTCATGGGTTAATTTATCTCAGCCTTAGATGAATAGTTAGAGAAGATGTGTATCAATGGGACATGATAAAATTCACCTGGTGAAATCTCTGGAGTCTCACTGGCCAGTGCTCTCTCCACATTTACAGGCATAATTCTTGTCATGCATGCTGTTCTTATACTGGTATTTCCTGGTGAAGTCTCACAGAAAGAACCCTACACCTGATTAATATTTTCAGAACATCCAAAGGCCCTCACAATGTTTCTTTTCGCTCTTTCTATATTCAATTGATAAATTTCTCCTTAGAAAACCTGCAATAAATATATCTTATAAAGAATACCACATTCATATGATTAAAGAATTTGAAGTGTTTCTTAATATTTGTAATAGCTGTTGTATTTGCAACTGGCTTAATGAATTATCAACAATTCCAAAAATCCTGATATATATAGCTATGCCAAATATAAATTAAACTTGGGTGATTTCAGTCTTGTCTCTTCTCTGCAGATGGCATTAATGTTTGTGCAATACCACAAGGGAGAATAATAAGATATAATTCTTTAAGCAAACACAAATATGTGAGTGGGATCTAGACAAATGTGCATTTACAAGCAAAATAAATCTGTCTACTACTTATTGGATGTCACTTTCTGGAATAATGATAATTATGCCATTATCCTAAAGATGACTTGTTCTGGGCATTGTGTCATTATGTAAAAGAGTTGGCACCTTCCCTTAACAGCATGTCTGGTAGGTATGGATAGCTTTTAGCTGACAAAAGTTTTATAGGAAATTTCAGATGGTCTGAATAAAAAGGAGGTATGCATCTTAGCAGCTATAAAAGAGGCATGTGTTGAATCCTCTTCTGTTACTTCTTGCATTTATTTATTTTTTATGTTTGCCAAATAAAGTTTCAATTAACAAATCAAATAAATACTGTTACTGTTGTTATTAATATAATTATTACCACTTAGAAGCTTTTCTTCATTACTATAAGTTGTTGTGTTTGGTAATATTGTAGTCTCCATTTATAGAGTAAATGTCTTCTTTTCAGCTATCACTCACAGAGCCAAATAAGTTCAGTACAACTAGAGCAACATTTTAAAATTCCTTAGCCTAAGATCCAATAACAGCAGCAGCACCCTTACCCATACAAGAGAAATTTTAGGAAAGTCAGCAACACATATAAATTCTTACCCTTAAATATTTAAGAAAGGAATTTCTTTCACAATAACTGCCTTCTGGGGTTTTAGCTTTGGACTTGTATTGCTCACTTTCAAATTAGTATGATATTAATTTAATGCAAATTGGACAAAATGGCTTAGTGGGAATAGTATTGCAAACATAGATAAAATAATAAATTATTTATTATTATTATTATTTATAGATAAAATAATAAAATAAAAAATTATTTGACCAAATTTGGAATATTGCAGTTTCAGAATAATATTTCAAAAAGAGCATACTAGAAATTGGGTACGTTTAGAGATGTGCTATCAGGATAGCTAGCTATTCACAAATAACATCCCATGTGACTGCTAATTTGTGTATGACCTACTTTCCCTGTTAGTTGAGAGAATTCATGAGCATAGGCAAAAACTATCAGGTTTTTGAGTTTGAATTACAATTTGAATTAAGGGTTTGAAGTACAAGCATAATGATATCAGTTCAGATCCTCAGCATCACTGCCAAAAAAAATCTCAACATGCTGACACATGATTTTTCATACTACAGTTGGGGTTGGGTGAGCATCCAGCACAGGCAGATCCAATAAGCTAAAGGCCAAGCATGTCTAGCAGCAATAGTGAGCTCCAGGTTAAGTTAAAGATCCTCTGTCAAAAACTAAGATAAAATATCACACACACACACACACACACACACACACACACACACACACACATCAGTGGATGCAACAGCACATAGTTAACAAACATACATGAAATTCACAGAAACACAAATACTTTATCTCAAGTAAAAATAATAAACACAATATTAGACAGAGTGAATAATCATGTATTTTCTGGTAGATAAGGTTAAATTTTCTTGGATAGATAATACTTTAAGATGTTAGCTTCCTGGAACTAATATAATTAATGTTCTATAGCAGATGAGAGTTATTTTATATGCTAATGGTACAACCAAACCAATGGTGTTAATCTAATTTAAATAAAACTGGCAATAGTCATTTCTGCCTCAAGAGTACTTGGTAAAAAAAGTTTCTTTCAAGGTAATGGGACAATCTTATATTTTGATCTGTAGGATGAAATCTAGTTTAAGCTTGCCTTTCTCAAAGGTAAACTAGAAGTAATATCTGAAAACTCCCATCTTTTCTAGGAACAGCATGATGGAATTTGATTTATGATTATATTTACATTATTCATCAAATTTACATAATCATCAAAGCAAAATTAAAAACAAAGTTAATCAAAGAAAAACAGTTATTCCAAACTAGGGACTAAGTGACTGTCTTATTTGTTTAAAATAATAATGATTTTAAAGTACAATTCTTTTTCTAATTTTTTGTTTTTATTCTTTGTGGATTTCACATCACAATTCCTGATCCCATTCATCTCCCTGTCACCAGGCTTGTACGCTCTGCCCTTGCAACCTCCCTGGTCCAAAAGGAAATTTAAAAGTAAAACAGAAACAAATCTGAAAAAAATCTCAGCATGGAAGCTGTAGTGCAGCCCAAGTGAGTTGCACAGTATACTCTAGTCCATACATCTTTACTTGTAACTGTTCTTTGCAATAAGTCATTGGTCTGGTTCAAGGCCTCTGGCTTCTGCTACACCCTCGATACTGAGCTCTATTCTGGGCCCTGATACTGGGATATCCTATTGCTGTCTTTTGTAATGGATATCCTATAGCTTTCGATTTGCAGATCTGGCCCCTTCACATGCTTCAGCAGTTCATAGATGAGGTGGGTGTTGGGTTGGGCTACCTTATAGTCCTGGTTCTGAGCCTGTGTTGTAGCTGGGTTGGTCAGAGTGCCAGTTTTAGCTTATCATCACTGCCTGGGCAAACTCTCCAGCACTGACTTGGTTAGCCTACCCAGTGTAGCAGACTGCAAGGAACAGGGCCAGGTCTCTTGCTCTCACACGCTCAGGTTCAGCTCTCCTGAACCCACACCATCAAGGCCTGCTCTGCTGCTTTGTTCTGAGGAGATGCAGAGCCCCATCTCTGGATTACTGTCCTAGGAGAATATCAGGACCAGCTCTTCCATTCTCATGTCCCAGAGGTCAGATCTCCTGCCTTTTGAAGGTGATCACGGGTGGGGAAAGGGCAACAGGTTCCCCTTGCCTTCCCCAGCCAACAGGTTCAGCTCTAACGCGTTGCCCAGGTGAGGGGCCAGGCCCACTCTGGGGTGTGCTGCACCTGGTGAGGGCAGATTTAGTTCTCACACTCGTGGTTGCAGTGCCAGATCTTTCATCTGCTGCAGGTGGCAAGGTGCTAGAGGACGAGGAGCAATTTTTGCTCAGCCATGCCACCACATGGTAGACAGGGGGTGGGTCAGTCCTCCTGCTCTGCTGTCTTTGCCTTCATGGACCACTCGCCTATGTCCCACCAACAAGGTAAACTCGCTTGTGCTGTTCAGACGATGCACAGGGCCTACTTGCCTGAAAGGTTCTGCCACGGGGGGCAGTGCCAGTTTTCCCAATCTCATTACCTCAGGACCAGGTCCCTCACTTACCACAGATGACAAGGGGCAAGGAGGAGTGAAGTCATCTCTCCCTTGCCCATTCCACCATATGGCAGATGAAAAATGGGGTAAAATCTTATACAGGCATTCACAGCACTAGATCACCTGCGCTTCCATCAATAGAAGTCAGCTCTACTATATGGCTCAGGCTAGGTTGCAGGGCCTACTCTCCCGAGGGTTGCAAATTAGTGAGGCAAATTTTGGAAGGCCAAGAAGTTTAGTATCAGATGTGAAATTGAGAAATGCATTGAAGTCTTCAATTGACTATTCTAATTTGTAGTGCGCCTGGGAAGATAGAGTTGAAACACTGTTGATAAAAGGGCTTCGCGAATACTATCTTAGATTCACCATTCCTGGAAGTTACTGAAGTTGCCAAACGAGTGGGATCACACAGCTGCTGTGCAGCATCTACTTGAAACTAGAATGGAGGGCTTGGCAGGAAGTCGTCTTGAGAGAGAAAGGAGAGGAAGCAATTAACGAAAGAAGCCCCACTGGAAAGAGCAGGCATGAAATTAACGATTCCAGCAAAAACACCCCTTACCTCTCTGAGAATCTCTCTTTCTCGTCTGCGATGTAAAGCAGCCAAAGAGTGCAGTTCTTGACCTCTGTAGATGGCTTGGGAATTCACGTAAGGGAATCTTTGCTAACATTGCCAGAGCTCCTTGCCATGTATCTATGCACTGCCTCACTCATCTTAATGGTCACAATTTTGTCTTGTCTAAAATTAATATGAATCTTATATTTTAGGGGCAATGCTTTTTTAAACTCTTAGCCTTGTTTCCTTGTTTTTCAAATGACATATATCAAGCTTAAATATAAATTCTTCTCATTATATATAAATATGTATTTTTACCAAAGCTCCATGACCAAATAGGACAATTTTCTCCAATAAACAAAGTGTGCCTTAGTGAAGGGTGACATGAAATGTTCTAAAATAAACCATGCATGGAATCAAGAACATAAAGGGTAATAAAGTACAAATATAAAAATGGGTCTCTACTTACCAAAGACTATATGAATGAATCTCAACTTACCAAAATTAATAAAGTATTATTTGTACTTTTTAAAATGTTTTCTGGATTTTGTTTTGTTTTGGAGACAGGGATTCTCTGTAGCTTTGGAGCCTGTCCTGAAACTTTCTCTGTAGACCAAGCTGACCTGGAACTCATAGAGATCCACCTGCCTCTGCCTCCCAAGTGCTGGGCTTAAAGACATGTGCAACCACCACAAAGCATACATTTTTAAATGTTTATGAAAAGAATATCCTTGAGTTATTTGCTTTTTAAAAATTAGGTCACATCAGACATTCCTGGTCCCCTCCTACTAATATTTTTTAAAACTCATTTTTCTCCCATACATTACATCCCAAACACTGTTTAACCCCTCTCCATGCCACCCAGTCACTTCCCTGCACCTCACCTCCACCCCCCCCAAAAAAAAACAGTTCTCCCAGGGATACCCACCAAACATGACTTAACAAGATAAAATAAGACTGGTCACAAACCCTCATATCACAGCTGCCTGTAGTAACCCAGTAGGACAAAAGGGATACCCAGCACAGGCAAAACCACAAACAACAACAACAACAAAAACCAATCTATACAATCCTAAGTTATATGCAGAGGATCTAGATCAAAGCTATACAGGGTCCATGTTTGTCATTTCAGTCTCTAAGAGCTCCTATGATTGCTAGCTAATTGATTCTGTGGCCTGTGTTTTAGTGGTATATGTTTCCTTTCTAGTTCCTACAATCCTTTCTTCCCCCTCTTAGAAGGATTGCCCTGGCTCTGACTAGAGTCTGGCTGTAGGTCTCTGTATCTGTTCCCATCAGTAGCTGTATGAAAGTTTTATGGCTTGGTTTATGTCCCAATTCCATTGCTACCATTTCTGCCTAGTTATAGAAGATGACAATTTCAGGCTCCATATCTCCCCTCACTAGGCGACTTCACAACAATCACTCTTATAGATTCCAGGGAGTTCCCACTGCACTAGACTTCTGCGTTACTCCCCCCAAATGTACCACAATTCCAGATGTCTCTCTCAGTAATCTCTCTCCCCATCTCATCCCACCAACTGCTCCTTCCTGTTTCAATCACCACCTGCCCCGAGTCAATCCACCCAGTCTATTCTGTTTCCCTCTCTCGGGGAGATCCATGTTCTTCTTGAGCCCTCCTTGTTAATTAGCCTCTCTGTGTCTGTGGATTGTAATAGTACTGTCCTTTACATAACAGAAAACATCCATTTATAAGTGAGTACATACAATGTTTGTCTTTCTGGGTCTGGGTTACCTCACCCAGAATAATATTTTCTAGTTCTATCCATTTGCCTGTAAATTTCATGATATTGCTTTTACCAGCTGAGTGATATTCCATTGTGTAAAATGCACCACATTTTCTTTATCTATTCTTTGGTTCAGGGGCACCTTGATTGCTTCCAGGTTCTGGCTATGGCTATTAGGAATAAACCTACCATGGACAGGGTCGAGCAAGTGTCCTTCTGGTGTGCTTGAGCACCCTTTGGGTATATGCCTTAGAGTGGTATAGCAGAGTCTTGAGATAGATCAATTCTCAATTTTCTGAGGAACTGCCATGTTGATTTCCATAATGGATGTACTTGCTTGCACTCACTGCAGCATGGAGGAATGCTCCCCTTGCTCCACATTCTTTCCAGTACAAGCTGTCAGTTGAATTATTGAACTTATCTATTCTGACAGATGTAAGGAATCTCAAAGTAACTTTGATTTTCATGTCCCTGATGGCTAAGGATGTTGAACATTTCTTTAAGTGTTCTCAGAAGTTTGAGACTCTTCTGTGGAAAATTTTCTTTATAACTATAGCCCAACTTTAACTGTATTATTTGGCTTTTTGAAGTCTAGTTTCTTGAGTTCTTTATGTATTTTGGATATTAACCATGTGTCACATATGGGTCTGGTGAAAATCTTTTCCTATTCTGAAGGCTACAATTTTGTCCTATTAATGGTGATTTTTTTATTATAGAAGTTTCTCAGTTTCATGAGGTCCACATTTATTTATTGCTGTTCTTAGTGCCTGTGCTGTCAGTGTTCTGTAAGTTGTCTCCTGTGTCGGTTCATTTGAGATTATTTTCCCACTTTTATTTCTATCAGGTTTTGGGTTGATATTCTTGATCAACCTGAATTTGAGAAGCAGGGTGTTTGCAGGACTGTCATACCAGGTCTTAGCAAAGTTCTGCAGTCACTTTCTTTTGTATACTCTTTGTTCAATTTGGAAAGCAAACTGTTAGCAAACAAGGCAAGGGTGGATTTTTGCCCAATGGATAAGTTATGCTACAAAAAAACCCAACCGCCATTGCTTTCTTCATTCCCATCATCCTCTCTGAAATTGCTTGGTGATGTCAGGAGCAGATGAGTCTCACTTTCATGAAAAGCCCCAGGTTATCAAGCATCTTAAGTGCCATATTCTTTGAAGTACTTGAAGACTGTTTATCTATCTAAATATATATGCTTAACCTTGAAAATATACATAACATGACTAAAAGTATGGTGATTATAAATGTCTTACTACTAACCAGCATTTCATAATTATATATTACATTTTTAAAAGAGCTGCATAAACACAATACCCCAAATAAGAATAGAAATGTTTGTTTCTACATACACTATAACAAAATAGCTTTATATTTGTTACAATAAAACAAAAATGATACTGTTGTAAAATATTTGAGGTTAATAGCTATTTACAAGTAAACTCAATAATCTACCCTTTTATCTCATATTCCTATATGACTTTTTTCCTTTTTTCCTTTAGAATGACATAGTTGAATCTAACTCTTTTATTTAGCTTATTTTTATTGTCAAGACAAGGTAGGACAGTCCTTCAAAATTCCCTGCTTCTCAGAAATGTCTGTCAGATATACTAGGCATGTAGGCTAAAGATATATAATCCAAATGTTGCAGGGGAACTTTGGGTGACTGTCCAGGCAGGCATATATTCTGATTATTATGTAACAGTATATCCTTCTGGGGTCTTCGATTGAGTTAAAGACAAAATAGTTGGACTTATAGTTTTCCTTAAATATGATAAAAAGTAAATTAGGTATAAAACTTTAGATTCACAAAAATAATATAGATAATAAAGTATTTTCTCTAAATTTGCCAAATACAAATAAACTGGATGTTGTAACTGTAATTCTAACTTGGTAACTGTTTTTGTTTTATATAGTTTTATTATGTTAAATTAAACTCTTCTTTTTAATTATACAAAAAAGGGGAAATATTTTGGAATAATCTACTTGTACACAGTAAAGGTGTGTTGCTATTATTGGCTTAGTAAAGAGTTAAATGTCAAAAAAAAAGTTAGATTTGATTTGCAAACAAGGAGAGAACTTGGGGATGAAGAATTGTGATCTCTCTGAGACATGGATAGAAGCAAGATGGAATGCCTTGCTGAGGAAAGGTACCAAGCCACATGGTAGAATGTAGATAACAAATACTGGTTAAAATAAGTTGCAAGGGTTAGTTATTATCAAGCCTAAGCTGTTAACCAAGCATTTATAATTAATAATAAGTCTCTTGTGGTTTTTTTGGGTGTTTGCTCGTGGGACAGAAAATTCTTTCTATATCTAGGTCTTCAATTCCACTGAACAACCTGTTTCTTTTCATTGGATTAACAGTAAAAATGGCCATCCTTCCAAGGCAATCTACAGACTTAACACAATTTCCATCAAAGTTGCAACAGAATTCCTTATAGACCTTGAAAGCATGGTACTCAACACTACACAGAAAAGAAAACAACAGGATAGCTAATTTTAAAAAAACTGTACAATAAAATAACATGCAGAGGTACCACCATCAATTTCATTTCAAGATGTACTGCAGATCTCTAGTAATAAAAACTGTGAGATATTGCTGACAGTTTTTTAAAAAGTGACCTCCCTTCTAAAATCATTCCTAAAATATTGAATTTTCAGAAAGTTAAAGTAATAGCAATGCTTAACTCAGTGTCAATATTTTAATTTTTTAAAAATTTATGTAGGGTAGGGTAGTATGAATTCAAGCTAAGTATGTAGGATTATCCACGGATGCCCTGAGTGGAGCTGTAAGCTCATTTGAATCAACTCTTGTGGGTGCTAGGAACCAAACATATGTCCTTGAGAAAAGTCACAAGCACTTCTAAGAACTGAGCTGTTTTTCCAGCAGCAACATCAGCATATTTATGCAGCCTATATCATAAGAAATATATTTTTCTTGGTTTTTGTAGTCACTGAATTACCACTCTTAAGAAATACTACTTAAGATAGAAAAAGTTCAAAAAAGACTAAAAAACTTTTGCAAAATCACATTAAGAAGTAACTTTGGATGAATAATATATTACTTTTATAACTGTTGGTAAAATGATTTTTGAGGATTTATGATTATGCTTAATAGACAAATTATTTTTATCAAAAATTTTGGACTAAATATTTCTGAATAAATGTGTATATTTTATCTGATGGATAAGACATGCAGCTGCTTTATATAAGATTTGTCAAAGAAATAGTTAAGGAATATCTTCTCTGCCTATGAAATTGTATAGATGAGATTCATCTTTCCTGTTCAACATTCTAGACACTTAATCCCCATGTAGTTTCTTTTAACGCACACTATCAAGGAAAGAAAAGTAAAATGTAATATCAACTGACACTGTGAAATGTCAGACCACAGGTTTAGTCTGAGACCTTCAAATCAAATGATAAATGTGTACATTTGTCAAATTGTTATGGATTATGGTCAAGTTCTCTCTGGTCATTTCTTTAAAAGTCAGGTTTCCTTTTAGAATGAGAGGTTAAAGAATCATCTTCCTGTTTGAGTGATTTTATGAAAAGACTGTTCTTTAAGGTCAAAACCAACTATGTTTCCTCTAGTCTGAGAAGAATACACTATAAAATTCTCAAAGTTGGTCTTACCTACCCTTAAAAGGATGTAGCAGTACACATGATTGGCCATATAGACTATTCTGTAATTGATAATAGAGACATAATATCTCAGGAACATTGACTCAGGCAATAAAAATAAATGGATCTATAACAATTATTTTATAAAGACATGCACTTAGACATATATACCTGATAACCTTAGGTAGAGCCAAGACAAAAAAAAATGTCCCTGTAATTAAAAATGTTATCCTTTGAAGTAATAAAATAGTCTAGTATTCTGCTGATAAGGTGTGGGGATTTTTTAATGTAATTTTGTAGTAGGAAGAAAAAAGAAACAGAAAGAAAAGAAAAGAGAAAACAAAATTTTAAAAAAAATATACTTTACCCCAACAAAATTTTGAAGTTGGTAACATAGAATGTGGGACAGTTTTTCACACCATTCTATTTTTCTACATCAAAGTACCCTCAGTTATAACTTTTATTTTCTATTTTATTGAAGATGAATACTGACGTTGTGGAATCACTGCTAAGATTGGGACTGATGGCAGAAATGAAAAATCCCTGTTTTGAAGGTGAAAGAAGAATGATCTTGGAGGTCTGAAATAAATTATTTGCCGAGACTGTGTGTACATGGGCACAATGGTCTTTTTAGAAATAGACAGAAAGACTGCCAGGCTCATAAATCTGAGCAAACAAAAGGGGACAAACACCTCATGGAAGAACCCACAAAATAAAAAAGAATAATCTCCATTTAGAAAATAAATTCAATGTGAACATCACTAACATAGCATGCAAGATGACCATGAGACCCTGATGCTGCTTAGCAAAAATTATTATTTTGTTTATCCATGTATACTACTGTGTTTGAGACATTTGGTAAAATGAAAATGACAAGATTAATATATTATATTCAAATCAGAAGCATGAACCTTCTACACATAATTGGAACATTTACTTAATAAATGATACGTTTTTATTGTCTAGCCTGAGACATCTAAAAATCTGACTGTAGTTGAGTAAGTTGCTATGGCAGAGTACACAGATCATGGAACCCATAGGCTTTCAGGAAAAAGGCACAGAAAAGAATTATCATCAATTTGTGCTTTTGGAAGGTGAAGTACACTCTGGCTGGATGGAGTAAGTAAGTAGAGATACATGTATCATGTATAGTTCTGCATCTTAACGGATCTCATTACTGTTCTTATCATGTTTGTTATGGATCTGTTTACATTAATCTCTTCTTGGCTTATCTTTGAATAAATTTAGTAAATCCTTCCATTTTTAGATTTTATAGCTTAATGTTACAGATGTTTAAAGTATCCACTTAAGGTATCACAAATTCCTTTAAGGTATGAATGTTTCCCCATTCTTCCTCAATTTTGTTAATTTGGGTCATCTCTTTCTTTTGATAAATTGGGTCAAGAGTGTGTGGATCTCTTTTATCTTCTCAAAGAATCACCACCTCTTACATTTCTTGATACTTGTACTACTTTAGTTGCCTCTGTTTCATTAATTTCTGTTATTTTTTCATAGAAATGTTTTATCATTTTAATTTTTAATTTCCATATATGTATGTATTGTACGTTTAGCATAGTCCTCAAATACCCGTTCTCCTGCCTTTTCTCCATATTTTTTCATTTCATCAGTATTTTTAGTTTCCTTAGATTTTACTTCTACATTCTTTTCTCATTTATTGATTTATTTTATTTATTTTATTTTTTTTTATTTTTTTTTTTTGAGATTATAATTAATTACACCATTTTCTTTTTCCCTTTCCTCCCTCTAAACCAGTGTTTCTCCAACCTTCTTAATGTTATGACCCTTCTTCATTTTGTGGTGACCACAACCATTAAATTATTTTGTTACTCCTTCATAACTGTAGTTTTGCTACTGTTATAACTTATAACGTAAATATGTGATATGCAGAATATCTGATATTTGACCCAAGAACCATAGAGAACTGCTGCTCTGAATCATCCTTGATCTCTGATTTCTTCCTACTGAGTGGATGGGAGTAGAGTTTTCTCCTGTTTTGGCAAATCATCAATTTGTGTTGTTATTAAATTACATTTTTCTGATTTTGTTTTAACAAACGAGCTCAGGGTTATGAATTTCCGTATAGGACAGCTTGTATCCTTTATGTCTCCCAGAGATTTGTTGTATTGAGTTTTCTAGAAAGTAGAATGAATAAAGGAAGGCTGGAATTATGATGTATAAATACATAGTGGTCACTGTACTACATGGAAGTAGACCATATTTTATGCCTATGATTATTCATAGACAAAAATTATGACTTTCTGTCCTAATAGTCTTAGTTCTTTTTCTGTCTTTCTTCTCTACTTTCTTCCTTTCTTCATTTCATAAATGTCTAACAACAAATTTGAGTAATATTAATTTTCAGGAAAAATCACTTATATCCAACTGATTTGTCAGACATGGTAATCATCAGGGTGATTTCCATATGTCAAGGATATTTTCACTTTTTATCATGTAACATTTAGTTACTCATGTGATGCTCTGTAAGAATGGCTCAAATGCACACACATACACACACACACACACACACAAGACATTTAAAGTAGTCATTAAAATAATATATGTAAAAATAAACTTTTAGACACTATTTTACTTCATTTTATTAACTAGTGAATCCTGAACTGGTGAACTGGTACATAATATATATCAGGAACAGTGCTAATATTAGTAATTTAGCTCCATAAAGTATGAGAATAAATATCTTCATGGTACATATTAAATATATTTACATAGTTGATTTCATGTTAAATTTTGAATATTAAGAAACTAATACATTAAAAAGCATTTAGCACAAAGGATTTCATCTAATATGTGTAAAAGTTGAAAACCACACCCTTATGATTGTTTCAGTGATATAAACTTCTCCTTATGATAAATTATAACTAAAAGCTTTTCCTACACTTCAGGGTTTTCAATTGACTTCCATGTACTATGCAAAGCATCATAAGGTCAATTAGGACTTACTCTATCATATATAAAGGAGCAACCTTTCCAATTTCCTAATGATTATTTATTGATTATTCTTAACTCATTTAGAGTTGTCTGTTTATAAATGACTGGGTGACATAAAATTGACTACTCTAGAATCAATTATCATAATAAAAACCATTTAGCACAGTGAGCTCATTGGCAGGGATGATATAGGCAGAAATCAGAATGCAGAATGAGCAGAAAATGAACCCTGAATCAACCTCTATAGAAAAATATCTGGGTTACCTAAGTGCTTTTATTCTCTGTCTGTCTCTCTCTCTCTCTCTCTCTCTCTCTCTCTCTCTCTCTCTCTCTCTCTCTCTCTCTCTCTCTCTCTCTCCCTGTGTGTGTGTGTGTGTCTCCCTCTCTCTTTCTCTGTATGTACCTCTTGGCCTTTGTCTCTCTGTCTCTTTCTCTCTACCAATTTAATCTTTGAGGATTTAGTATACTTGGTCATACCATAATCATATGACCTCCAGTTTTGTGCTTTTAGATATCACTATCAAAAATATTTTTGTGTAAGATTTGAACTTACAGAAGAAAACTGAACTGGAGTTTGTGGGTTTATGCTTGTATTAGCTGCTACTCTATATAACCATTACACAAAGCCTTTTCTGTAATCAAAGACTGTTTGTTCATTTCCCAGCTGCCCAGACATGAATAATCACATAAAAACTATTTTAATTACAACACTGTTTATCAAATGCCTCAGGATTATTTCTAGTTAACTCTTACATCTTCAGTTAACCTATTTTTTTATTGACCTATGTATCATCACAAGGCTGTGGCCTACCAATAAAGTTGCAGCATCTTTCTCATTTGACAGCTACATGGTGTCTGCCTGACTCTACATTCTTTATCCCTGCAATTAGTTTAGTCTTCCCACCTATCTACATTCTGTCTTGCCATGGACCAAAACAGTTTCTTTATTAACCAATGATAATAAAACATATTCAGAGCATACAGAGGGGAATCCCACATCACTTTTCAGCTCCATTGTCAATATTTATTTGTTTTCTAATACACTTATTAGTAAGTAGGACTTATATAATTGGTTATGACAGTAATCTGATATCAATTCCATAAATTAAAACCAAAATAATAAAATTCTTAATATAGTATGATCCATGTATTGTAGACACCCATTCATTTCACAAAAAAAAGTCAAGGCCCTCACAGTAGTCATGTAGAATCCTTAGAATATCATGGTACCAGCTGATGATGGCATTTTCCTTCAGACCTAATTTTCAAAACTTTTTCCTTTAAATTCAGTCCATTTGACATCCTACATCCATGGAATGTTTCACGTCCATTATCTTATCTAGTTTATCTGGATTTCAAAAGTCATGAACTACCTAATGCTTTCCAGTCATCTTTGGCATGTGCTGTGAGATAATGCTCTTATACCCTGTAAAGATTTGTCAATTGTATTGGTTTAATTCAATGTTGATGGTCAAGTTGCCAGGAAGGAAGTATAGACTGGGCAATCACACTTCAAACATTCTGAGAAAAACTAAAGGCTCAGTCTGCAGTCTCCAGCCATAAATAGATGAACCAAGATAAGAATGCCCCACTGATAAAAGTTACCAAGCCATATGGCTAACGTAGATGAGAATTATGAGTTAATTTAAGTTGTAGAGCTAGTTAGTAATAAGGCTGAGCTAACAGGCCAAACAGTTTATAATTAATATAAGCCTTTGTATATTTCTTTATGACTAAATGGCTGCACACCAGACAGGACAGAAACTTCTGTCTATAGGTATGAAAGCAAAACAAAAATTAACTACTTAGTTGGATTCTACATGTCTTGTCATATAACTCCATTCCTAACAATGAAGTTGCAGTGAAGGTTTATTTTCAAAATGAATCCATTGTTAAAAATTACATTTAGCATGAGTTTAACAGATTTGTATGAATCACTAAGTGTGGTAGGCTATTTGCTAAAAAAAAAAGAAAAGAAATAAGAAAAGAATGAAGGGGAAATTGTTTAAGTGAAAGACTGAATTAATTAGAATACAGAGTATCTAACATGAATACATGCATTGGTATATATTGCTCAAACAAGTTAAAAGCAATTAATAAATACAGAAAGATAGTACAAACTGTCCTCCAGGTCAGAATTAAGGGAGGTTGCTATGCCCCGTGTAACTATGAGTTACTTATGAGTCCATGAATTATCTCTTTATAAAACATCCACTCTTTTGGTTTGTTTTCTGACTATGGTACTGACTTTGATTTGTAGTACCCAATGATAAAAAAGGTGAAAATTGTTCTTTATTCTGCAATGACTCTCCTCTATCATCGCTCAGCCTATGATCATGTGACTACTCCTATCTCTTTCAAAGGATGTTAAAATGGTAGCTTCCCAGTGATAGAGACTTATAATAGCTCCTTTTATGTGATGGATGCTATGGTAGAACACTTACCTCTGTTGGGCTTTATTCATGTTAGAGGGTGGACATGTCTTACTTGGATGTGGAAACTTTTCTCACTACTCTATTAAAGCCTTAGCCTCTGCATTTATGAGAATATGTAGAAACAATATAGTAAATATAAAAGAGAGAGGTGTCATTATAGAAGAACAGGAAAGAAATTGCAAAAACATGTGGGCAGATTATGTGGCATAATATCTTCAAAATGTGATTGCTTTGGTAATGAAAGAACATATTACCTTTCATGCAACCCTTATCTTCCTGGAAGATAAAACATTTGTATCAGTTTGAAATCATTGAAGAACAGCAAGAATCTCAAAGAAAATTGTTGAAATTACTGGAGCATGGTAGAACAATTCTGTGATATACTGTCTTGAGTAGTGATGCTATTATGGTATCAGCATTAAACAATATAGAAAAACTGCAGATGAGAATGAGTCCAATTGATTCAAGCACATTTTCCAAAGGAAAAAAAATCCATGGAGTCATGTTTAGTATCACCAATGCTCTTTTTAACTCCCAACAAGAAATCAGAAATTGAGCAAGGATGACACATATGGTAATAAAAATCCAGCAAAATACTTTGGCCTTAAGAGTAGATTGCGGTGACTTTATACTATGCAGACTGTGCATACATAATTCATAAAATTAAGTGCCTGTCCTCTATCAGTTATTCTGAGCTGCCATTGATAAAATGCTATATCTCATACGGGCTTGTGAAATCTGTATCAAAAATAAAAACAAATTTTTTAAACCTATGAAGATCTTGGAAATAATAATTCCTTGATTTCATATATTCTTCAAGAATGTCCTCAGCTATAAGCTACAATGTCCTTCTATAACTAGAAGTAAGTGATGTGGACTCACCTAATTAGAAAGTAAAATAGAAAAGGTACTTTAAATCTGAGTTCACAAACAAAAAGGAAATGGTTGTGACTACACATATTTAACCATCTACAAATCCAGCACTTCATCAAAATACAAAATGTGCTATAAATAAAAAAGATTATGATAAAAAGGATGGGGGATAATGTATAATCCATAATAGACTTCTACAATTGGTGAGCACAATTCTCTTCTCCATACAGCTACCACAAATGCTGGCCATGCACACAAGGGACTGATTTCTTATTTCCCTAAAAACTTGCATCTAGTGTATATTCTCTGCCTAAATAAATTCAACATTTAAAATGTACCTCATTTAACATTTATTCAATCAAGTTCTCTCTTTAATGTTTCCTTTTCTGGTTCACTTAGCATTTTGTTTATACTTTCTTTACCTGTATAAGCTACCACATTACAGTGAATATTCTTGCTTCTGTTTCATCTTTGAATCTTATGGACTTAATTTTAAACATTCTCCTGCACATGCTTTCTTCAGATTCTTTGTGGCTCATTCACAAGATTTAGAACTTGGAAAATAACAAAGGTTCAGCTGTTCCTGAACAATTGCATCTTATAAAATTTAATACAGAGTTTGGAATGTTTGTTGTAAATACATTTATCTATAGTAAATAGATTTGCAATATTTTATTACTATTGTTTACTATGAGGATTAAAAAAATTTTTGATTTTATTGAAAGCAGAGAGTTTATTTTAGAGATTTGGGGGACCAGCACCTGATAGATCCTAGGCATTTTGCTCCATGCTACCTCTCTGTAACTAATAAAATCACATATAACCAGGGCACAATGAAACAGCTTCACCGCATTTGTGAACATCTGGAAAAAAAATAAGTTCTGTCTACCTACTTGCAAATGAAATTTCTGAAAAATCTAAATAAATGTTTCAATCTAACTTAGGTACAATAACTTCAAAATGGCAAAATAACCATTATTCTTAGCATAATATTTGGTGGCGATAGAGTGGTGTGGAGCAAAGCATGCAGTGAGAACAAGCAATAATGTGATGTAAAGATGGAGAAGCTCTTCTCTGAAGACATTGAATATGTCAACTAATAACAGCAGCTGCAGCAGAGATGATGTCAGTCACACATTCATCGTAATCCTATTCTTTCATTTTTTTTTTTTTTGAAAAAGTCTGTCTACATAGTTTAGACCAGCCCCTAACTATGGCAGCTATCTATGCACACCAGGACTGACTTTTTTAATCATTTTTATTGCTCCACCCCCTATGAGCAATAAACAGACAGGGAAGATCAGTTCATGATCTGTCATTCGCAGTGTTGCAGGGTACAACACAGGACCAGAGAATGACTTTTCTAAGACCAATTTCCAAGTTAGTGACAAAGTTAACTGCAATAGAATTTGCTTTGGAAGTCACTTTGTTATTCTTTAGATGTAACCATTTGCACTACATCTGACCTCACTCAAGAGTTTCTCCAGGACATAACCAATCTCTACTCGCTAGGAATATTGATTCTCTGAGAAAGTTGATGAAGCATTTATTCTACATGGTGACTTAGGACCATTTGAACCATTTGTTATCTTAGATGACTTTTAAAAGTTGAGTCATCTTAGTGTGGCTATAGGACAAGGCCAGTTCATCTGGTGATGGATGGAGATAGAGACAGAGACTCACACTGGAGCACTGGACTGAGCTCCCAAGGTCCTGATGAGGAACAGAAGAAGGGAGAACATGAGCAAGAAATCAGGACTGCGAAGGGTGCGTTCACCCACTGAGACGGTGGGACAGTTCTAATGGGAGATCACCAAGACCAGTTGGAATGGGACTAATGGAGCCTGTGATCAAAGCGGACTCTTTGAATGTGGCTGTCGGTGGAGGCTGACTGAGAAGCCAAGGACAATGGCGATGGGCTTTGATTCTACGGCATGGACGGCTCTGTGTGAGCCTTGTCAGTTTGGTTGAGCACCTTCCTGGACCTGGGGGGAGTTGGGAGGACCTTGGACTTCCCATAGTGTAGGGAACCCTGACTGCTCTTTGGCCTGGAGAGGGAGGGAGTGGGGGTATGGGTGGAGGGGAGGGGAGGGAAGTGGGAGGAGGGAAGGGGAGGGAAGTGGGAGGAGGGGAGGAGATGGAAATTTTTAATAAAAATAAAATAAAATAATAAAAAAGTTGAGTCATCTTTTCAGATAACTAAATGGTACGTTAACAATATTTATACAAATTTTACTAAATAAACCATTACTTTATTATTTCTAGGAGGAAGGAAAAGAACATTAGCAAAAAGCATGCCTTTTCTTTTTCTTTTTTTCCTTTCTTTCATTCTTTGTTTATTTGCTTTCGTTCATCTCCTACCTAAATTGCTTGCCATATTGAGTTGCAATGATGTTAGGTAACAACATTTCAAAATTACCTGGGAACTAAGCAATGTTTTATACCCTTGAAGATATTTAGTATTCTGAACTTCAGCCAATGCTGACTGTCAATGCCAACTTCTAAGCTCAGTTCCTTTATTGCCCTGCTTAGCACTTGATTTCTCTGCTTGCAGCTCAGTGCCCAGCATTTGTTTCTTTCTTTTAATAGCTGTGTGAATTACATATGCATACCACGGGACCTGTTAGCAACAGATCTATTTTGTAAGAACAATGGCATAAATAAATTCACTTTGAGTGTTATAGCCCACTCAGTGTGTGGACTTCGTATTGATGCATGAAGAAAAAGTCCCAAACAGATATGCCTTTTGAATTTGATGTCAAGAGAAGTGAAGACTGGCTAGGTGGGCGTCATGGAGTAGGTGGAGAGAGAGAGGAATTGAGAAAAGAGAGTTTTTCAAATACAGGATTTAGTAAAGATTATAAATTGTGGCAATCCCAAAATATTGGGCTAAATGAGAGGGATGGGTGAGACTTTATAGGCAGTGAGGTACAGGGGAAGATGAGCTGACCCAGAAAATATAGACTGTTTCCAAGGCTAAGAGAGATAGAACAAAGACAAAGACTATACAGTCAGATATTCCTCCTTTCTTTGGTTAGGGGAAGATCGATGTATTACAAACAGCAGAGATATTTACAATAAGGAAATCAATAACTTTAGCGAGTGGGGATTTAAGTACATAGTGTAACAAAGTTTAGTAATTTTCAGAAAGAATCATCACCTCAGAGAGGCAGATCATTTGGTTGGACTTGTGCTTTACATACAAATATCATTTAACTGTTATTGTACAATGAGCTGAGCCTGGAAGCTCAGCATCATTTACCATATAATGGAGTGTCCCTCTACATACATGATTATTTTTCAGGGATTTTCAGATGGGCTATGGCATGCGGAAGTATATTTCTGAGAGAAATGATTACTATAGATATTTCTTTTCAGTCTACAGTTCTTTTATCTAAAACCCCCTAAAAATTTATGTTAAGTATAAGTTTTACTGAATTTTAAAAATAACATTATATAGTTAGAATAAAGCACAGCATCATTTTTGTATACTATAATGTATATTTGGTCTTAGTTCATAGAAGTCTCCTATTCTTTTCTGTTTTTCATTAAAAGTAAGCTTTGGAGATATTCTGAACAAAAGGCAATCATTGTATACTTCTAAAATAAATACTATATTCCCTTGTGGATATTTAGTATATATGTACATTTATACTCACATACACCATAGTAGCCTTAAAACCTAATTTATATAGATTTAAATTATCTTCTCAATTACCAGCACACTCTAACTTCTTATATACTTTAAGGAACAATTTGCCAAATTATTTTTCATAAGAGGTATGATACTCTATTTGGGTAGCATTAGTAATGACATCTTGAATTTTGCAGGAAAATGGATGGAGCTAGAAAACATTATTTTGAGTGAGTTAATTGAGACATAGAAAGACAATTGTCATATGTATTCACTCATAGGTGGTTTTTAAACAGAAAGCAAAGAAAACCAGCCTACAAATCACAAACTCAGAGAAGTTAGACAACAATGAGGACACTAAGAGAGAATTACATAGATCTAATCTACATGGAAAGTAGAAAAAGACAAGATCTTCTGAGTAAATTGGGAGCTTGAGGACATTGTGGGAGGGTTGAAGAGGGAGGCGAGAGGTAGGGAGGGGAGCAGAGAAAAATGTAGAGCTCAATAAAAATCAATTAAAAATGTAAAAAAAAACAAAATTGGTAAAGTTTTCTTGTTTACTACAATTTACTAACATTTCAACTTTAAATGTGACTTCATAACTTAATTGCTATAACTTTTATGAGGATTGCAGTAACAAAATTATAAAGAAACATTTTAATAAAGTATTATTTAAAATAGTTTTTAGACTCACTTAAACATGGAGAGAAAACAGACTTTTATCTTGTGCCCACTACTGCTAAGAATGTGACCTCTGCAGCAATCGTAATTTTTATTCAGAATGTGCATTTTATATATTTGCCCACTATTTATGACACATAATTATCACTCTGTCTATAAAATATGTTCAGGTTCACTAAGTGTGCATTTTAAGTCCTTTACAAATGTGTGAATAAATTACAATCTCATTTGTTTTTCTGTTGCTATGATAAAACACTGACCAACAGCTACTTGGGGAAGAAAAGGGTTTATTTGGCTTACAGTTTTAAAATAAGCATCAAAAGAAACAAAGCCAGAATCCTGAATGCAGGAAGATAAGTAGAGTATAAATATTAGTGCTTTTCTGAAAAGGATAAGTGTAATTATAAAATGTTTGTCTTTTTCTCTTCCAAAGGCATGTTTTCCCTATTTTTGGGTTCTTGCAAGGCTGTGCTATTGCTTTGATTTTCCTTTTATATAATATAATTTCATTTTTATGTATGTTTTTGTTTGTTTTCTTGCTTAATCCTATACTCTGAGATTCCTGAATCTTTGTTTAGTTTTAGACATTAATTGGGAAAAACTCTTAGCTCTTCCATGAAATATATCTTCTGTTCCATATTTTTTTACCTTTTCACGAAATGCCTATTCTGATTATATTGCTTATTTTGTAGCTATCTCATAGTCTTTACAAATTCTTCTTCATTTCTCAGACTTTATTTTCCTTTTGCTTTGATTTTTAAATATATATTTTATTTTCTTAATCATAGACAACTTATCAATTAACTTATCAAATGCATGATTCATGTAAATTATAGTGATTTTGATATGTTGCATTTAAAAAATATTTCTTCTTAGATTTTCTAGTTCAATTCTTATATCGCCCATTCTTATGCCTAATTATTTTCTGCTTTAGAACCTTTATCATGGAGTAGCATTTCTTTATAACTTCTGGTCCAATGGTTTCAACATTCTTGTCATATCTGAACCTAGTTCTAAAGTATATTGTGTCTCTTTAAATTGTGTTCATACCATTCTAGTTTACTAATAACGCATAGTTTTTGTAAGAAGACAGAATATACTGGTAAATAAGTCAAGATAAATAGCTTTTATAAAATATTAATAAGAGGTGGAGTTAGTAACTAGCTGTATGACTGTGTTACTGGAGAATTTGGTGCTTTCTTGTGGATCCTTAGTTTCATTAATAAAATATGTTTTATGAATAGATTCTGAAGGAACCTTTGGACAATTTTGTTAGAATTTGAGATATTTGTAAATCTCAGCAGCTGCTGAAACAAAGGGGATGGTGCCATTGAAGATAAAACGTTGTGTCTTTTTGTTGTTGTTGTTGAGGTGGGTTCTAGCAAAATACTTCACCAGAGAAGGGACTTCTGAGAAGCTAAGTACCTTAAATCATTATAGAGATACTTATTCTTCCATCTACTTAGCATGTCTTTAGGTGAATCACCTATATGAGCAACAATCTCCTGGCTAAGGTGATTAGCATTCACAGTTAGCTAAGCTCTTAAAGAAGGAAGAAATAATGTACATATTAATCTTTGAAACAGATTGGAATGTCATGTCTCTCCACAGGGACAGATGTAGATCCCATCCTTTTGACCAGGAAGAAGTAACGTTCTGCTTATGATCCTCAGCAAAGCCCTGATAACCCACCATTTTCCTGTGATAATTTAAATCTTAAGTGGGTGATTGTGATACTTTTCTTTCACCATGAAGATAAAGTGCAAATATATATAATAAATATTATATATCTGCCTGATCTTGCTACCTAGCTACTGGGTCGTAGTTTTTAGTCACTCTAGTAACTCTGTAAGTACTCCCATGTTTATCCCTCCCCATTTAGATGACACAGAAATCCTAGAGAGCTCTGAAACTCCATATGTCCCTTCCATCACATGAGAAAGCTTAGTAAACTAAAGTTAGGGATTTTCCTTCTTCCAAATGGACCACATTGTAGCTAAATATTCCATTGCCTTCAGTGCTTAATCTTAAAGCAGTTTCCATTGAGGAATTATATATGTAGATAACAGTGTACTGACATGCTCTTTTCCTTGTGCTATTTCACTCCTTGTGGAAGCATCCTCTCACTTCTTCTGCGAAAATTTAAGAAATCTAAGGAAGTAAACCTCACACAGTGTAGAAGCTTCCAAAGCTGTGAATTCTGCTCATATTTACTGATAAGACTTGTCTACATGGAACTTCCAGATTTTTGGTAGTCATGCAGGTTTTCCTATCCTTGCACTGCTAATTGCAAAGGTTTTTTTCTGTTGCCTCTCTTTTTTGAAATCAGGTTGTAGATTCCCTTGTTGTATGGAAGTTCCTTGCCCTGTAAAGAGTCCATTTTGCAAGCACCTTTTAATTTCATTTTGAAGATGGAAGATGCTTTTGAATAGGTATACCTAAAAAAAAAAATTCTCTGTCCAACAGAACCTATGAAGTACACGATGTTACAGACTTATTTCTTAAGGTAGAAGCAGTGCTACTCTATAAATTCACCCAAGTAAATTGAGACTGCCAGGCTATGTGGACAGATTCAAACCATACTGGGAAACTAAACCTAAGAATTCACCAGAAACATCAGACTAAGGAAAAGGGGACAAAGGCATAAGAACCTTACTTGAAAGCAAAAAGGAGAGAGGGGTAACACACACACACACACATACACACATCACGTATGCTCCCAACTATTAGATAGTAGATATCTCCTATGTGCATCTCTCTTAGTTAGAGTTTCTATTGCTATGAAGAGACACCACGACCATGGCAACTTTTATAAAGAAAAGATTTATTAGAATAGCTTACTTACAGTTTCAGCAGTTTAGTGTCATATTACCATGGTAGGAAGCATGGCGGAATGTGGGCAGACAAGGTGCTGGAGAAAGAGCTGAGAGTGCTACATCTTGCAGGCAACAGGGAGGAGTTGACTGACTGTCACACTGAATAAAGCTTGAGAAAAAGAGCTCAAAACCTGCCCCCACAGTGACACAGTTTTTCCAACAAGACCATACCTCCCAATGGTGCCATTCCATTTGGGGAGCCATTTTCTTTCAAACACCACAGTATCAAATTTGGGAGGGAGAGAATTCCTAACTCTCCCTTATGTCCATGTTGAGATGGCCACCACAGCTTCCGTCTGCCTGTATTCTATTCACCCATCTGTGTTGTCGAGAGAGGGCTCACTGTTCTTCGCGGCCACCCGGCTAGCTTAACCCCCATCTGTTGTCTGAGTTTTCTGTCCCACCGGATCCATCAGCCATTTAGTCCCAAGAAATCACACAGAGGTCTACATTAGTTATAAACTGATTGGACTAGTAGCTCAGACTTTTTATTAACTCTTATAACTTGTATTAGCCCATTATTCTTGTCTATGCTAGCCACGTGCCTTGGTATCTTATTCAGCAAGGCAGGCACACTTGCTTCTTTTGTGGCTGCGTCAGGACTGCAGACTAGAACTTCCTTTTTCCCAGAATTTTCTTGTTCTCATTGACCCGCTTCTACTTCCTGTCTGGTTATCCCACCTATATATTTTGCCTGGCTACCAGCCAATCAGCGTTTATCTAAAATATAATTGATGGAATACAAACCATTCTCCCACAGCACATCTGACCTGCTATCCATCTGTAACCTAACTGGCCTTCTCTCTTCAAAACAGTACTCACTTGTAGTTTGAGTCCAAGTCTAATTTCATCATACAGAGATGTGACTCTAGAGTGTAAGGTTTGACTTGCAATTGGTTTAGACTCCTTATATTTTACTTATTTTTTGTTTTTATATAACTTTAAAAACAATATTTTATTAATTCCTTGAAGATTTTCTATAATGTATTTTTAGCATAGTCATCTCCCAATTCCTGCCAGAGCCACTCTTACCTCTATATTCCATACTCACTGAATTTTGATCTTTTATTACTCCTCCTCTCCTCCCCGTTCCCCCATACCCTCTTCCCCACAATCCCTTCTTTCCCTCCTCCTCCTCCTTCTCTTCTTCTTTTTCTTCTTCTCATTCTTTTTATATTTAAATCCACTGTCCTAGCTAATTTCATATCAACTTGATACAAGCTAGAGTCTTCTGAAAGGAGGGATTCTTAAGTTTTAAAAATGTCTCCATAATATCCAGTCGGGGAATTTTCTTAATTAGAGATTGATGGGGGAGAGCTCAGTCCATTGTGGGTGGTATTATCCATCGTCTGTGACCCTAAGTTCAATAAACAGACTGAGCAAACCATGAGAGCAAGCTGTAATCAGCATGCCTCCATAGCCTCCACATCAGATTATGCCTGCAGATTCCAGCCATGCTTGAGTTCCCTCCTGAATTCCTACAATGAAGCACCGTTATACGAAATGTAAGGCAAATAAGAATTTTTCCTCCCAGCTTGTTTTTGGTCATGGTATTTCATCACAGCATTAGAAACCCTACCTCTGGTTCCCCATTAATTCATAATTTGTTGCTCCATTATTCTTGGTAGTATGGACTGCTCTAGAATGTTATAGACCTTCTGGAGGTTACCCATTTATGAAAACTTATGCTTCTTCTCCACAAAACTATCAAATTTTGACACCTACTCAGCTAGAAGCAGAAATTCGTGACTGCCCTCACCCTGTCTGTGCTGGTATTTTATCTGCCTGAGCTTGTACAGGTCTTAAGTGTGCTCTCACATTATCTGTGTGTTTTCCTCTATGATTGTATTATTACAAGTATAGGATGTATTCCGTTTGCTCTCACTGCCAGCCTATCCTATCCTTTCCCACAAATATCATTCACTCTCTCCTCTTTATAAGTACTTTAACACAGAGACTCCATTTAAACTTTTATCACCGTATCCTAAACTTTTAAAAATTCTCCTATAGCCTATTTAGCTTTTTCTATATATTCAGTTACCCAAATAGAGAGGCATGCAGACAGATTAATAAATGGATAGTGGATGAATAGATAGAAAAAAAGATATGTAAATGAGTAAAAAGGTTGTAGATAGACAATATATATTAATAAATGGATGGTAGATAGATATGTTTACTGTATTCCATGTCACATGTTTGTAACATATGAAATGAGAGTTATTATTAGTATTTAAGATTAGAATAAATTACACTGCATTCACCTGATCTAATTTTTACCAAAAAAGTAAAATTATCAGATAAATTTTTGAGCTTGAAGCCACTGTACCTTATGGATTTATTATCTTTTGATAAATCCTGGCATTGTAAAAAAAATACACATTTTCACCCCTGTTTTAGCATACTGTATACCTTATATTTCTGAAATAAACTAAGATTCTCTATCTTTGCTTATCTGACTCTCCAGTATCAGTACATAATTTTCATGCACCTTAACTTTTCTGATAATTTCTCTAAGTTTGATAAGATTTTTGCTTGTTCAGACAGAGTGATAACTTCCAAGTCTTCAGCATGAAGGACAAGAGAGTGTTATAAGAGTATTTTCAATATGTTTATGCTATGTGCCCTGGAGCTATTATCATATAGCTCATTTACAAAATCTTCTCTCTGATTTCTGCTCACTCTTGTACTACTCAATGGGGACACTTTCCACCATTATTGAGACAATTATATAATTCAATTTATATTGTCCTTTTGTCTTAAATGTTGCAATCTTCATTAATAAAAGTAGATCAAGCATAAAATATAGTCAAGAACTTGGTCATTTGATTTCTCTAACTAGTTACATCAGGGACAACAGAATGAACATAGTATTGAATATTAAAAATAGTCTGTTGACTGAGGTTTCTCTCCTGCCCGGTCCCAAAGAATCACACAGAGGTCTACATTAATTATAAACCAATTGGCCTATTCATTCAGGCTGTTTATTAACTCTTGTAACTTATATTAGCCCATAATTTTTATCTGTGTTAGCCACATGGTTTGGTACCTTTTTTAACAAGGCAGTCACATCTTGCTTGCTCTGTGTCTGACTTCCTCTGTGTCTGGGTGACAGCTGCAGTCTGAAATCTCCCTCTTCCCAGAATTCTCGTTGCCCTGCCTCTACTTTTTGCCTGGTCTCCCCACCAATACTTCCTGCCTGGCTACTGGTGAATCAACATTTATTTAAAATACAAATAACAGGGTACAGACCATTGTCCCACAGCAATAGTTTTCAATATTTGTCATTAGTGGGTATTTGTATTTCACATATAATCAATGTTATGGCTAATTAGCTGGTATCAGAATCGTAAAGTCTTCCCCTAAGTATTTTCTATTTTTCATATGCCACAAGGAAATAAATTATGCAATTTCAGTTCTGTACAGCTAAGCACTGATTCCTGAAATGAAACGTGTCATTTTTGCTTGGCATGGTGGTTCATGTCTGAGGTAGAGATGGCCCAAATCAGAAATCTTGTTTTAGGCATGGTGACATAGCAAGGCATTGTCTCAATAAAGAAAAACAAGCATTATCTTTAGAAAGTAAGGGTTGACTTTATTCAGGCGTCTCATGCCCCTTATTCAATGGCATGCTTTTAAATATGGAATATTATGCTGATTCCTAAATATTAAAATCAGTGTTGAAAAACCTCAAATTTAGGGCTTACATGAGTCTGCATCAGGTCCTCTGTATATATGTTATGGCTTCCAGTGTACTAGTTGTATGGAATTCCTGAGTGTGTGAATAAGTGGGTTTAGGATTCCCGTGCCTTCTCTTGTGTTCTTTTTCTTGTTGCATTGTCCTGTCTGAATTTAAAATCTTATTGTTTTATTTTGTTGTATTTTTAACTGAATAAATGAATGACTGAATGAGTGAATGAATGAATGAAAAGGGAAACAACTGAGTTATCACTTATACTTGCAGGGAGAGGGAAATTCCATCTTCTCTAACAGAGTGACATTGGGTAAATTGACCACTCTAGAATAGGTATGATGTTCAATAGACACTAACATAGAATACACTACTAGATTCCACAGTTTCTTTGTGTTCTTTTAGTTTTTATTTGGTTTACAGTTTGATGTCTCTGATTTCTTTTGGGGTGTGATTTCATTTTGTTTTCTTGTTTCTGGGGAATGGGTTATTGCTACATTGAGTTTCTTAGGTGGATAAGGACAAAGAAATGTTTTGAATAATTAAAAATATAGTTAAAACAGAAGGAAAAGGAAAGTAAAAAAAACTTAAAAATTTTCTTCTGTTTATATAACAGATTAATGAGACCTTTTTATGCTAAAGAAAATCAGCTCAGTACCTTTTGAAACTTGTACTCTATGAGTTACTTTTTTAAGAATTGTATTGACAGTATGGCTATAGGAACTGGCCTTTTCAGGCTTGAATTTCTTGCGTATCACCATAGAACCTCCACCTGGTGATAGATGAAGAAAATGACTGAGCCCCAAATTGGAGCACCGGACTGAGCTCCCAAGATCCTGATGAGGAGCAGAAGGAGGGAGAACATGAGAAAGAAAGTCAGGACCGTGAGGGGTGTGTTCACCCATGGAGACGGTGGGACAGAACTAACAGGAGATCACCAACTCCAGTTGGAATGGGACTGATGGAACATGAGACCAAACCGATGCTCTGAATGTGACCGACGGTGGAGGCTGACTGAGAAGCCAAGGACAAAGGCGCTGGGCTTTGATTCTTCTGCATGGACGGGCTCTGTGGGAGCCTTCTCAGCTTGGTTGATCACCTTCCTGGACCTTGGGGGAGTTGGGAGGACCTTGGTCTTATAATAGAGTAGGGAACCCCGATGGCTCCTTGGCCTGGAGAGGGAGGGAGGGGGAGTATGGGTGGAGGGGAGGGGAGGGAAGGTGGAGGAGGAGTGGAGGAGATGGAAATTTTTAAATATAAAAAAATAAACCATATTAAATAAAAAGAAAAGAATGCACCCACAGGTAATCTACCTTCTGAACCCACCACTGCAGGCAGGCTAAGAAGCAGTGAAGTTGGGTATGGATGACCTGGATCATCATGAGGTCAATAAGTAGTTCCTCCTCCCAGTAGAAGACATGGGAGAAGTAGTTTGACTGTCATCCAGGCTAGGAAGGAAGTTGAAGAAGTCCCTGGGAATAGAGCATGGGCACATGGGTGGGCTTTTACCAGAGTTCCTGGGGATGGAACATGGAAGACCTGCAAAACAGTAATGATGAAAAGAAAAAAAAAGAAGAAGAAAAAAGAATTGTATTGACAATACACTGAATAAAAATAGTTGGATTCAGGTTTATAGTTGTAAAGTAGTATTTTAAAAGCAGTTGATAAAATTATTAAATTTCATAGGTCATGGTCATGGTTTATCCCCTATGTGTGAACAAGAAGTCAGGAGATCTCAAGCCATCCCTGGCAGAAATACATAATAACTTTAGAGAAAGTCCTTTGGGGAAATTAACCAAAACAATAGCCATTGATTAACAACAAAAGTAAGAAAATATATACTTAATGACAATCATTATTAAAAGTGCCTGATATCTTTATTTCATCAGCTTCTCAATAGTGCACGAAGTGAAGAAATTTTATGTCATGAAACAAAATAAAGTAGGTTATTGCTACTATATATACAAAACACAGTATAAACCCAAATTTCTGCTTACATTTTCTTTTTTCCCACTTATACAAAATCATTGGCTAATTTAATAAAAACAAACAACACTCTATTCACTTAACTGTAATCATGTAAGAACTCGAAGCTGCACACAATACCAATAAGGAATAGGTTTTGGGTGATGACATAAATATTCTTATATACCCTGTTCAATACATTGAGACAAGTTCTGTACTGCAACTTAGAGATGGCATGACTAACAAGTGACATTTTGATATTTTATCTAAATTTATTTATGTTATATGGTTACATGTGGTTAGGAGTGATGTGTTGTCAACCTGGAAAGCTAATTTTGTACTTGTATGATTTTCTGCCTTACCATCTATACCAGCTGGTTTTGTGTCAACTTTAAGCACACTAGAGTAATCAGAAATGAAGAAGCCTCAGTTGAGGAAATCTATCCATGATATGCAGTTCTAAGACATTTTCTCAATTAGCAATCAATAGGAGGGGAAGGCTCAGCCTATGGTGGGTGACCATCCTTGGGTGGCTGGTCCTGAATTCTATAATAAGGTAGCTGAGCAAGTCATATGAAGCAACCCAGTAAGTAGCACCCCTCCATGTCCTCTGCATCAGCTCCTGTTTCCATGTTACTGTCATGTTTGAGTTGTTGTCCTGAATATCTTTGATGATGAACAACCATATAAAAGTGTAAGCAGAGTAAACCCTTTCCTCCCCAACTGTTTTTAGAGCACTAGATAAGACACTATCCAATTCCATTGGATTTGTCTAAAATTTGTCCATGAATATCGAAACACATCAACATTTTAGTATCACTTTGATAACTTTAATATATATATATATATATATATATATATATATATATATATATGGTGAAATAATTTCTACAGCTCTCATGTGTAGACTCAATATTATTTTTTATTACAACAAAATATTTTAAATTAGAGTTTTTTCAAGGATTTTCACTAAGGGGTTGAAAACAGTCTCAAAGAAGGTATCCATCCCAATCAACGATTCTCAAAAATGTGTTCAGTGAGACAATAAAATTCACGGGATGCTAATAAAAGTTTTGCTATCAAATTAGTCTGGAAAATTCAGGTGTAAACTGTGTCAAATATGTTCTTTATTGCAGAATTTCACAGAGAGTTTAAATGCTAATGCTCAGTGAATGTTTAAGCAATATATAAATTGTACAGATGTTATTTTCTCCGTGCAACTTATTGGATCAAAAATTACTGATGGATATTCTCCATAACAGAGAAGTGTTTTGTCAAGGACAGCTCAGAAAACAAACATATTGACACTGTGGCCTGTGAAGTAAAGAAATTCTCTTGTCCCCAACTTGAGTTTCATGCTACCAAGGGAGCTGATGAGTTTCCTCATTATACTTGTGCTAGTTTATTTTCAACTCATTTCCTCACTAGACATTCTTTAATATTCAGATTCTGTATTTTAAATTAGGCCTGCAGAGTCATATTGAACACACTCTAACAGCCTCATTTTTCAAGAACCATGAGGGCACTAAAATTTTGCCCTGCTTGTAAGTTAATGAGGTAGCCTGTCACAATGTCATGCATGTTGGCAAGAGACAGAGGATGTACAAGTAATACCACAGCAAGCATTATCAAGTTCATGTTCACATAAGATCCTTCTGACCCAAATCCCTGTAGCAACCATGCAGAGAAACCAAGTAGGTACTGTGCTTAAAGCACAATTGAGACCCTAAACTTGGAAGGCCCTTCATTTTTGATACAGTTGTTGACATATCTGGGTTATGTTTGCCCTGTAAGGAAGAATTATCTTTATCATACTAGTCTAAAACAAATGTGTCGTCTTTTCTAAAAGACAAAACTGTTTCTATCTTCTAAGACTACTTTTCACAGTTAATAGACTTGAACAAAATCTAGAACCAAAACAATTATCAATGCTCAATTATTAATTAAGATATATATATATAATATATATATGTATACACACAAACATATATAATAGTAGCCATTTAATGATTTTTGATGATTTCCCCTCCTTTCTTCCCTCCAGTTTCTCCAAACACTCCCAATATATGCCCCTCACAACTTGTATCCTCTTTTTATTTAAAAAATATGTATATATGCTCTACTGTAGCTAATTATTATTATTGATAAGTATATGGGTTTTGGGTTATCTACTGATTCATGGGCTACAAATAAGAGGCCACAGATAGTCATTTTATCCAACAACATTTATTGCATTTGTTGACAATGCTTTTTACTTTTTCCTATGGATAATTAGTTATCTTTCCAAAACTCAGAAAGTGGTATTGTGTGAACTTATATATAGATCATCTAGTCTATTTCCTTGATCTACATTTCTGGTTTTGTTTTTCTTTCTCTAGTTTGATTAATTACGTGCTGTTTCATTACATTTGTTCTGCTTAGAATGAGAAATCAGCATTGACCTTTCTGCTGAGGATTGCTTTCTTTATCAAGTGATTTTATGCTTTAATGTGAATTTTTTGTCTCTTCCTCTTTATTTATTTTATTAAAAATTTCTGCCTCCTCCCTGCCTCCCATTTCTCTTCCCCTCCCTCCTTTCCCCTCCCCCTCCCTCTCCAGTCCAAAGAGCACTAAGGGTTCCCTGCCCTGTGGGAAGTCCGAGGTCCTCCCCCCTCCATCCAGGTCTAGGAAGGTGAGCATCCACACAAACAGGCTAGACTCCCCCAAAGCCAGTACATGCAGTAGGATCAAAACTCAATGCCATTGTCCTTGGCTTCTCAGCAGCCCTCATTGTCCGCCATGTTCAGGGAGTCGGGTTTTATCCCATGCTTTTTCAGTCCAAGTCCAGCTGGCCTTGTTGAGCTCCCATTAGATCAGCCCCACCATCTCAGTAGATGGGTGGATCCCTAGCGGTCCTGACTTCCTTGCTCATGTTCTTGCTCATGTTCTCCCTCCTTCTGCTCCTCATTTGGACCTTGGGAACTCAGTCCAGTGCTCCAATGTGGGGCTCTGTCTCTATCTCCATCCTTTGCCAGATGAAGGTTCTATGGTGATATGCAAGATATTCATCAGTATGGCTATAGGATCAGGCCATTTTGGGCTCCCTCTCCTCAGATGCCCATCTATCACCATGCACATAACTCAATTCCAAATGGATTAAAGACCTAAATATCAATCTGAACACACTGAACCTGATAGAAGAGAAAGTGGGACATATGGGCACAGGAGAGCGCTTCCTACGTATAACCCCGGCAGCACAGACATTAAGGGCAACATTGAATAAATGGGACCTCCTGAAGCTGAGCAGCTTCTGTAAAGCAAAGGACACTGTCACTAAGACAAAAAGGCAACCTACTGACTGGGAGAAGATTTTCACCAACCTCGCAACAGACAAAGGTCTGATCTCCAAAATATATAAAGAATTTAATGTGAATTTTAAGACAAGATTCTCTATTTCTGAGAAAAATACACTAATTTGGTAATAATTACAATGAATTTGCAGGTTGCTTTCTGTAGGTTGGCCCTCTTATAATTTTGTGCTTATGGATCAGTAGAATCAAAATTGTAAAATGGCATTCCTACAGAAAGTTACTTAGGAAGTAACTTCTTTACTAAAAATAATAATAATAAATGTTGAAGGACAAAATTGGGAAAAATATTTGGGCACTGAAGAAAATCTTTCTTTCTTTTTTTTTGGGGGGGGGGCAGGTGTCAGGTTTAATCTACAGCAGTCTTTACAGGCACTTTTCACAGTCTTACAAGGGATCCTTGAGAAATGTCAAAGTTCTCAATTTCATTTCCCAAGTCATGACTCCCTCGGTTCTTAGAGCCGAGTTCATCCTCTGCTCCGGATGCAGCTCACCCACACTCCTCAAAGATGTCTGGATAGTGCCGAAAGAGCACTGGCGGATCCCGGTCACCTTGGACTGGGGCTCCAGGCACAGCCCGGATCCCAGGCCTATGGCCACGGCGACCCCGGGAACAGGAACGGTGGCTCCATTGGTGCGCTTCCACCGCAAACTTCCTCTTGAAGCGCATGCCGCACTCTGGGCAGGGGAAGGGTCGCTCACCCGTGTGCATGCACCGGTGGCTGATCAGCAAAGAAGGGTAGGCAAAGCGGCGCCCACAGTCCACGCACACATGGCGTCGCTGGCTGGCCTTCCCATCGGTGCTGGGTACCTGTGCAGGAAGCTCTGTACCTGCTGCCTGGCCTGAGGCAGCTTAAATCTTTCTTTCTTAAGTACATTAAGCTACATTTTGTTATCATTTCAAGAATTTGAATCAAAATCCTTTTTCAAAGCGGGGCCCATTGTTGTTTACTTTACTACATTGTTTAAGAAACTCTAAGACATATCTAACAGGATAGGAAGAAAATGGCCATTAAAAGATTATCAGAAATATGTGTGAATTATTATCTTGAAGTATTTTAGTTTTAGAGAGAGTCTAGAGCTCATTTGTTTTTATTCAATTTATTTTATTATTACTCTGAGATGACTATACATTTTGTAATAAGAAAGAGAAAGAAAGGGTGTGGATCTGTGTAGGAAGGTGAGGTGAGCAAGATCCTGGAAGAGTTATTAGAAATGAAGTCACAATCATAGCATATTAAGAGAAAAAATAGAAAAAGTAAATGAAAATAATTACTGATTGATTATCAGTTAATTAACGGCTTGATTTGTCCCAGCTATGTTTATTAGCACAATTGCTAATTATATATGTTTTCTATAATATTCAATAAAGAATTTCATTTCATCTGTTTAAAATATATTTCTGAATAAAGTAAAAGATTTCCTTTATGTTAGAAGGGAAGGTGGGAAACTCAGAGAAGATGTAAGATGGCACTAGTGATGACTCAGTACCAGTCTTATTTTCTGATTTTAGCTAGCAGTATGCTTGGTTGCCTGAAGTAAGTGAAGACCACATTTGCCATTGCTAATTTGCCATTGCTATTACTCATATGTTTGTAGAGCACAAGAAAAATATTAGATGTATAAACAGAGACAAAAGATGTTTACTAGCTGGTTTACACAGAGTAATTTAAGTCTGCAAAGCAAGTATATTAAGATTTGGAAATTTAGTGTGATGACATGAATCTCTGGAATCCTCCCAAAAATGAAGAACAGTATAATATTGAATAGGCAGAGAGGCTGGATATGAGAGAGCTTTGATTGTTGATAGAAGACAAATATGGTATACCAAAAACGCCCTGTGTACTTAAAATGTGAGCTGGAACATCTGAGAGGTTATCTCTGAATATTTTGACCCATGTATACTTTTTCTTTTTGATTATTTTCGGTTTTAAAAAGTTTATGTGATTATTTTAATCATATTCTTTCCGTTTTCCAAACTCCTCTAAAATACTTCCCCATTACTTCCCTTACCACCAATTTTATATTCTTTCTCTCTCTGACTTCCAAAACAAATAAAAGAATAAACCCACAACCAACAACACACACACACACACACACACACACACACAACTGGCATCCATTTTGTTTCATCAACTACTCTTGAGCATCAAGTTTGCCCTGGAGAACAATGGATAAACCCAATAATACTATTGAAGAACACTAATTTTCTTTCTAATAGCAGAAATTAGTCACAAATATACCTTTTGCCCTTCCCAATGATGGGATTGTTTTACTGACTAAACTTGGAGATCAAGTGTGCATGCTGTCACAGTCTCTGTGAATTCATATAAGTTTTACTCATTTTAGGTCTGGAAAATTCTCTTTCCTTTGTGTCATCCACCACCTCTAGCCTTTACACACTTTCTATCTCATGTTCATTATTAATCCCTGAGCCTTGAGATGAGGAATGTGATAAATGCACCATCTTTTTAGCAGAATACTGTGTGGTCTTTCACTCTCTCCATACTGTCCAGTAGTGTTCATATGTTTATATGAAGCGCTCAAAACTAAATGTGTCCAGTTCCATCCCAGCACTGTTATGATATATCATTCCTCACAGTAATAAAATACAGAGGTCTTTCTTCACAAAGCTATAGTTGTGATACCCAGGAGATGAACTCACTCTGGAACTTGCCTTGAAGACATATATTTAAATATTAAATGCTTCTTAATGCAGTTTTTCCACTTGGAAATTATAGAAGAGCAATGTGCATATACCTCCAAATAAGTACTAAAAATAGTCTAATCTGTTATGAGAGAGAAAAATAATAAGAAGGCATTGATTGAAGGAATATAAAAGCACACCTGGCTTATGGAAAATTTATTGACTTGCAATCCAGAATTTAGCTTTTAGCAAGGATTCCAGTAAATGATGCAAACTTGATTCAAGAACTAGACCTACAAATGTTAAAAAAAAATGTAATGACCATATTGAGCAAAGTCAAGAGTGTTGAACTGTCAAGGAAAATGATAAACTAACAGGCAAGGACAGTAGGAATCCAGGTATGTTTGTGACAATCTTCATTGATTAATTGGTTGATTTAAGAGACAACTAATGAATTATCTCAGCACAAATTTTAATGAATATTTGAATACATTTTTAGAGAAGACTCACTCTGAATATACTTGGCATCAGCCCATATCCGAAAATCCTGAAATGAATAAGGCATTGTGGGTTGAGTGCTGCATCCTATATCTACATACTGATCCCTGAAGATATAAATAAACAGCTTCATTCTCCTTTTACCATAGCACAAAGCCAGTTTTGCCTCCATAAATTCCATATCACGCTGTATTGTTCCATAAAATAATGAGGCAGAATAAACTGTTTATCATTAGGTTGAGTATGATGTGAGATTTCTCTCTGTATGCTGTGAATGTGTTTTGTTAATAAAGAATCTTCTTTGGGCCTCTAGCAGGGAAGAATAGAGCAAGGCAGGAATTCCAAGCAAGGTTAGAGGAGAAAAGAGGGCAAAGTCAGGAAGACGCTATGTAGCTGCCAAAGGAAAGAGACACCTGGGAACCTTACCAGTAAACCATGAGTCTCAGAGTAAAATATGAAATAATGAAATGGGTTAATTTAAGATGTAAGGCCTAGCTAGCAATACACTAGTAATTGGCCAAGCAGTGTTACATTAATGTAGTTTCTGTGTGATAATTTTGGGGCTCGGTGACAGGGAAACAAATGAGTCTACCACTACATGATTCTTGTCAGATATTTGTGACATACATGAGAAAATTAACTAATGCAGTTAGCCTAAATGATATATTAAATGTAGAAGTGGTTTATGATTATTCTGAAAATTAAGAGAAAAATCAGAGAGTGTATTCCATGATCTAGAAATTCACTCTTTATAGACAATCAGAAACATGTTACTGAGAAAAGGCCCGAAGTCAGACAATACTAAACACATTAGGTTTAAATACAATTTTAGGTCAGAGTTTCTGTTAGGAAAGTTGTCATTGAACTTGGCTTACCAATAGCAAAAGTTTAGACTTGACCTCAGAGGATACCTATCCAAATTACAGTTGAACATCATTATCTAGATTCTTCAGTTTAAGCACTGCTCATTTGCATAATACCTGGATGAAATTCCTGGACTGACAGGTTTAGAAGTATTAGTAATCTCACATTAGAGCCTCTGGACAATGGGATAAGAGTTATTTTTTAATTTTTTTAATATTATTAAAAATTTCCATCTCCTCCCCTTCTTCCCCTTCCCTCCCCTCCTCTCCACCTATACTCCCACAACCTCCCTCTCCAGGCCAAAGAGCAGTCAGGGTTCCCTACACTATGTTAAATCCAAGGTCCTCCCAACTCCCACAAGGTCCAGGAAGGTGAGCATCCAAACTGACAAGGCTCACACAGAGCCCGTCAATGCCGTAGAATCAAAGCCCATCGCCATTGTCCTTGGCTTCTTGAATTTTGCATGCAAATGTATGGAAATAGAAAACACTATTTTGAGTAAGGTAACCCAGACCCGAAAAGATGAACATGGGATGTACTTACACATAATCGGTTTCTAGCCATAAAGGACATCGAGCCTATAATTCGGGATCCTAGAGAAGATAGTAAGAAGGTGAACCCAAAAAAAAGCATATAGTTATCTTCCTGGATATTGGAAGTAGACAAGATTGCCGGGCAAAAATTGGGAACTTGGGGGCGGGGTGGGATGGGGGCAAGGAGAGATGGGGAGAGAAAAGTGTGAAGGGGAGGATGGGGAAAGCTTGGGGGAATGGGATGCTTAGGATACAGGAAGGGTGGATATGGGAGCAGGGAAGCATATATCTTAATTAAAGGAGCCATCTTAGGGTTGTCCAGAGACTTGACTCTAGAGGGGTTCCCAGGTTTCCAGGGAAATGCCCCCAGCTAGTTCCTTGGGCAGCTGAGGAGAGGGAGCCTGAAATGGCCCGATCCTATAGACATACTGATGAATATCTTGCATATCACCATAGAACCTTTATCTGGCAAAGGATGGAGATAGAGACAGAGCCCCACATTGGAGCACCAGACTGAGCTCCCAAGGTCCTGATGAGGAGCAGAAGGAGGGAGAACATGAGAAAGAAAGTCAGGACCATGAGGGGTGCATTCACCCATGGAGACGGTGGGACAGAACTAACGGAGGATCACCAAGACCTGTGGGAATGGGACTGATGGAACATGCGATCAAACCGGACTCTCTGAATGTGGCTGACAGTGGAAGAGTTATTTTTGTAAGACAAAAAGAAGTGTCAAAGGCCTTAAGACCTTGTAGTCTGTACTGGTTCTTGGGGGCTGGGTGAAAAGTAAAGATGAATGTCACTCCCTAAGATGTTAAGAATATGACCCTTATATTTCTATTTCCTTTACTAGTCATGACAAAACTGATAAGACAATAAAATATCAGTTTAAACTACTTAAAGATCAACTATGCAATCTGGCCAGTCATAGTCACCATGCATGATAGCAATACTAAGAAGACAGAAGATCGTCTCACATAAGTAATGTATAGGCAATGACCTGAGGATCTCTGGTAGCACACGATAGAGAAAAGTGAGGAGAAGTCCACATTTGGATAAATCACAGTAATTAGTTCCCCTGTGGTAATAGAGCTCAAATAACATTTCACAGAACATCACATTGATTTGTTTTGATGATGTCATCATGCCAATTTAGCAAGGTAGATAAGAGATAGCTTTCTGGAGATGGCCTTGCTAAATATACTCTACAGAGTATACATGAATAACCATGCAATGATACTTTGGATAAATATAACAGAAGTCCATCATCATAGGAATATCAATACACCCCACAAAACAAACACTTAAGTGCTTTATCTTGTTCTCTTACTAATAAAAGAAGTCCCAGACTAAGAACTCCAAACCTAAGGAGAGCAGATATCCCACTAAGAAGCACTTTTCTGGCCAAATACAGCTTGGTATGAGTACTAGCAATCTGAATGTGATCAGATAAAAGAAAGGTCCTGGTATCATCTACCTATTGCTCAGGCTATAGGTTCCAACAAACTGTATTGTATTATGTATTTCCATAATGAAAAAATATATTAGATCTGTTTGAAAAACCTCAGTAGGGCAAAACTCACAAAAAAAAAAAAAAAAAAAAAAAACCCAAAAAAACATCATCTGGGTTTTGGAGCTAAGCCTATACAGAAAATAACAGTTTTCAGAAAAGAGCTACTGGCTATGGGTTCCAGTAGAAAATGAATATTTGAACCTACCTTATAGTGAAAGACATGTAGAAAGAGCTATGATAATTTCTTCTGAGTTTAAATATACCATGATGGAGGGAAGTTCTTTAGGATTCTGTTATTTTTAAAGCCATTTGAAGAGCAAAAGGAAGGAGAAGACGAGCAAGGAAGTCAGGACCACGATGGGTTAGTCCACCCACTGAGACAGTGTGCCTGATCTAATGGGAGCTCACAAAACCAGCTAGACTGAACAAGCATGTGATCAAACCGAACTCTCTGAATGTGGCTGACCATGGAGGCTGACTGAGAAGCTTATGATAATGGCGCTGGGATTTGTCTCTACTACATGTACTGGCTTTTTGGGATCCTAGTCTGTTTGGATGAACACTTTCCTAGGCCTGAATAAAGGGGGAGGGCCTTGGACTTCCCACAGGGCAGGGTACCCTGCCCTCTCTTAGGACTGGAGGGGAAGGGGGAGGAAGAGGGAAAGGGAAATGGGAGGAGGGGAAAAAGTGGTAATTTTGAATGGTATTATTTATAAAGCAAAAAAAATTCAAAAAAGCCTGGATTAATTCTTAAAAGGGTCATTAAGACACACACAAGTCCTAAAAAGGGGTTCATGAAGAGTCAGAAATTTCTAAATGGGGAAAATCCTTAAATTTCAGGAAAACAAAACCAAACCAAAAGTCTCAGGAACTTATAAGATACACAAAGTCCTTCACTCTCCAATAACACATAAGCAGCAGGTTTCATAAGATGACAAACACTTTCCAACTTGACAAGCAGCCTGCAATTGGTGTAGTGACATCCAGAGTTTCAGCATTTGTAAGCCATCACCCATACAGGGAAGGCCTTCATACCTGTTGCTGTAAGGAACACCTTACCCATGCTCCTGTAATTAATCCCAATAAATGCATTGATTCACTAAGTTGTACTTTGTTGTGATTATTGGTTTGATCTGTCATTGATTTCACATAAAAGAGGAAGTTAAGACTGTAGCTGTGTCTCCACAAGAAAGGAGTCATATTACAGGACAATAGTGTTCACAATTTCATAAACTACAAGTATGAATGCTTGGTAGTATTTGAAAGCTACAGGGTATAGCCATAGCTAGCGTAGTACACCAATTTGATACTTTAATGCATTACAAAAATGATATTAGCTTTAAGTTCCTAGTTGAAAAAAATTCAGGAATTCTGAAATTATCATGGCTACTACACCCTCACCATATTATATATTTATTGTAAACATAGCCTTAAAAAATTGAACCTTCTCTCTAACCCATCTTAAGGAATGTTTGTTTGGTTTATACCATGAGCTAAATCTACCAGAAGCTATAAAAGTGATACTTAAGGGGAAGAAAAATTGTCAATTTATATGTTATAGTTCCGAGATCATGTGGGTATGTGAGTGTGTGTGTGTGTCTCTGTGTGTGTGTGTATATATACAGCCAAAATATTGGTCACTGTCAGACATAACAATAAGCCACACAAATTCTTAAAGGACAAGTTTCTTGCTGTCTCTTATAGTGTTTGTCTAGTAGACAGAAGGGAGAAATGGGAGGAATTCTGTCAGTTCAAGTCCGAACTGTTCTATGTAGGAAGTGCCCAGCCAGCTAGGGCTAAGCAGTGATGCCTTGCCTAAACAAAAACAAGAATGGACTTTCCAGCCACTTTTGTCACAGTGATAACTTGATAGACCTTAGCTGATAACTAATTCAGGGTCCATCTCGGTTTCTAGAGTAAATAGATGTTCTTGTAAATATGACACTTAGCCAATGACAGAACAACAAACTGCATGTGAATCTTATCAATTCCTGGGCACTTGATCCCTCTTTAGGGCAATAATTGTTCTGTGTTCAATACTGGGACCTGAGAGGCTTCAAAGGCTATGCCCCAAGGTTACAAAGCGACTCATTATCAAATACCTTTGATCATGTCTTCTTACAGTAATTATTTTCCATTAAATTCTTCACAAACTTGGCTTCCTGTTAACATCTGTTCTCCTGAGATGCCACCCTGTTACAACTAGGCAATCTTCATGTATTCTCTGACATAATTTAGGTTTTTCACAAGATTGTCATAAAAACATTTTCCAAAAAGGTCAACATCAAACCATGATTAAAAAATTGGCAATTTAAACATGTAGTTTAAATTTATAGGTAAAAATTATATTTCTGTATAGAAATGTTATTCAGTTAATATGTAAATGTTCATGCTGGAGAAATTACTCAGCAGAGGACCCAAGTTTAACCTCCAAGGCCACCTGTACTCCGGTGTGCATACACATACACACACTCTAGTGTGCAGAGATATATACACATGTACAAAATTAAAAATGAACTAAATCTTTTAAGAAGAGGTACTTATCATTAAAGAGATATAATAAGACATTTTGGGCAATATTATGGGGGATTACCATTTTTTAACATAAAATAAAAATAACAAAGATTAAGCTTTAAATATGGTTGTGTAGTTAAGATCACAATGTGCTTTTGCAGTAGATCCAAGTTAGCTCAAGTTTCCAATATTTGGGGACTCACAACCCGTTGAACAATACCTGCAAGGAACCCAGTGTCTCTGGCCTCCATAGTCACATGCATTCATGTTCATGCATGTGAATTAATGGGCATGCATGTGCATACATGCACACACAATTAAAAATAAATAAATCTTTAAAAATACAACAAGATTTATGACTGATTAAAACTATTAGATTCCAGTTTTTTAAATACAGTGTCATTGTATCAAATACTTGTTCCTGCAGCATGCTTTAATGCAAACAATAAACAGAAATGAAAAACATACAACACCTAAAAAGTTGCAAAGGTGAACATCTGGATCAAAGAAAATGTAAAAAAATATATTCAGATGTTAAACTTGATTTTTCTCACTTGAAATAATAATTAATATTTTTCACATACTTGGTAAACAAATTAATTTTAAAATTCATTAGTCTAAAACAATGAGTCATTAAGGATGAATATTTGACAATAGAAACTGTCTCTGAAATATGCTATGGACAAGTGCTTGTGCGCTTAGTATTAGAATAGGAAGAAAACGAATCTCCTGTTTCTTTCTTAATTATGGTGAGAGTATAATTTATAATACCCTTCCAAGCACATGTTCATAGAAATATGCCCTTTATAATTTTGTTAGACATTTTATTACCACACTTCTAGAGGTATTTATCATTTTATGGACAATTGGCAGTTACAAAGCTTTAAACATTAACATTTCAATTCATCTGGTGACTTTATTTAGAAATAGCACTACACAAAAATAAGTTTGTAGTACATCTTTCTTGAGCAACTGTAAATTCAAACAAGTAACTTTTCTTTATGGTGTGGCCTCATCTTCCATGTAGAAATTTAGCACTTGTGTATTCCAAGAAAGAAATTTATTTGGAAGAGTATAGTTCTAGATACCGACATTATCTTGAGAGAATTGAATGAGGTTTCAAACACATATTTAGTCAGTTTTTTTTCTTGTCACAACATTCAGCATGAGAACAAAGTTCCAAAAGTCAATGTAAAATAGTACCTTTCTGTATAAGAACGCTCATGTGTGTTTGTATGTTTGTGTTTGTGTACATATAGTATATCTTCCCAGAGTTTGAAATATTTTATCCTACAAATGTATCTTATAAAAGATAGAAGACATAAGAATGAGGTGCTTTTCTCCATCTGTTTCAGTGCAGATTTCACTGGGGCTATTTAATCAAAACCAAAGGACCAAGACAGCAGTGCAGAAACATTGTAAGCCGCAGAGGTAGTGGATGTCTGCAAGCAAATGGTATTCTTCAGTAATGACAGCACTATTTCACAGATGAGCTCCTAACAGTGGTGACTGCATGTGTATGTCCTGCTCTGGATCAAGCCAGCCAGATTTCCAGACTGTCTAGGAAAAATGTCTGATCAAGTCCACTCCATCTGTGGATCTCTTAGCAACTGATAGCTTATGGGGATGTGAGAGTCCAATTCCTTCAGGGATGTGGTCCTTGAGAAGTTGCTGTTCATCATCTAGAGAATGGCTTCACAATGTATGTACACAGGAAGCAACAAGTGAAATCAATCAGTTAAAAAAAACATGAAGAGGAAAAGAAGCTGATAGGGAAAAATAGTGGGAAGAGAAATTAAACAATCGAAGGAAGGATAGGCAGTGCTATAAAGGGGAGGGAAAAGGAGATGATCATGGGCTCAATCAAAATACATCATGAGCTGCATGAAATTCTCGAACAATTTAAAAGTTTAAAAACAGTAATTAAAAATCCATATAAGAGAAAAGACCACTACTCACATACATAGTACTTCAGTGGAATCAGAAAGTAATTAAAACCTCAAATATTCTGACAAGAAAAAAATGGATAAATACCTTTAATCTTCAGAAGTATCAAGACAGGGCATAACATCTTTTAATTCTATAGTTCTTTAATTCTTGTATATCTGTGATATTTAGTGCTTAATTATTATTTCAGTGGAGTCCATCTATTGATTTGACCCCAAAAAATGGTCAGGATACTACTTCTATTAATTAAAATACTTTTTGTTTAAGAGCTAAGTTTCAGACAGACATTTAGCTATCAAACTCAATCCTGAGGGGTTTACATAGAAATTATAGAAGGGATTCTTTTCTGCATAGAAATACCTTCACAGTTCATCTGTAAAATAATTTAATAGAAGTATTATTTGGTATAAAAAAGATAAGGTGAGAGGAGAGAAAAGGAAGTAGAGAGGAGGGGAGAAGCAAAAAAGAAGAGGAAGAGGGGAAGGAAGGAAGGAAGGAAGGAAGGAAGGAAGGAAGGAAGGAAGGAAGGAAGGAAGGAAGGAGAGAAGAAGGAAATAATGAAAGAGGGGAAGAAGGATGGAGAAAATGAGAAAGGGTGGATCAGGGAAGAAAAAAAGAGTGGAGGAAATGAGGAAGGGAGGGGAGGAAAGGGAAGGAAGAAGGGTGAAGGAAATGAGGAAGGGTGGGGGAGAGAAAGAAGATGGTGGAGGGAAAGAGAAAAATAATTGGAACTGAATAACAGTCAATATGAAAAAAAAGCTAAGCATTCAGAAGTTAGTTTCTCAGAAAATGTTATATATGTCAAATACAATGTCCTTCCAGATATGTGTGTACCTATCTCTAGGTTATAATTTACTATTTGAGAGCTAAAACATCAACCATCTCAAAGACTCAGGTATGTAGAAGATTTGTTTCACTGACAGAAGAACAAACACAAGAAAATACTTCTAATTTCTAATAGAAAAACAACAGTAAAATGATAAACTGTTAATTATGCTTTAGCACTATTACTATTATTATATGTTGTCTTATTTCTCTAGGCATGACTCTGATGTCCTATTCATTTGGGAACAAAAAAATTTCATCAGGGTCTGGAGAAGGGGGTGTTTGGAGGCAACATGTCAGGCCGGGAAGGTGGCAAAAAGAAGCCTTTGAAACAGCTCAAGAAGCAGGCCAAGGAAATGGATGAGGAAGATAAGGTTTTCAAGCAGAAACAAAAAGAGGAACAGAAGAAACTTGAGGAGCTAAAAGCCAAGGCCACGTGGAAGAGACCCCTGGCCAAAGGTAGAATTAAGAAATCTGGCAAAAAGTAAGCTGTTCCTCATGATGGTGACCCTCTTCCATTCCTATTTAAACATCTGGATTCCCTGCCATAACATCTTTGCCATCTACAGCTAGAATGAAGTGTTATCCTGGAGCCTGATAAACATCTGGATTCCCTACTACAACACCATTGCCCCCTATAGTTAGAATGAAGTGTTATCCTGGAGCCTGTTGTACATTGTAATAAACTTTTGTAAAAAAAGAATAATAAAATAAATAATACAATGACTCATTGTCTCTAGTGTCCAGCAGTTCCTACCTCAGCTGTGAATTGAAAGTGAACTCAGTCTGGAATCCTGCCAGAACCTGCTGTTTCGTCTTTGTTGTATTCTGAATTCTGTATCACTTTGAATTAAACCAACTCATTCAAAGGCAAAAAAAAAATCATTTTCAAGGGAGGGCCAGTTAGAGGGAACGATGACATCCTAAGACTAACATAGAATCGGTTCAGAAGCCTGTCCACTGAGCATTCAATACTGCCAATCATCCCTTCAAGTGATTAACATTCTTCAATAAATAAATAAAGATATTGTAGAAAAATATAATTAAGACTGATATGGATCTTGCAAAACATCATTATACCCCCACCATTAAGTTTTAGCACTGGAAATGGGCTGATATGCTCAAAGTTTATATCCTTTTGGAGACTAGATGCTATAGACCATGCCACTCATTTTTGTAGAACAGAAATTCAATAAAACTTCCATTTTGCTCCTCTAAGTGGATTCCTTACTGTCAAAGCCATTAATTGCTCAGGTAATATTGTTAGTTAGCAACCCAGATGGTTGAGCATTTGTTAACCACATTATCTCCAAAGTAGTGATTTTTAGAAGCATATTAATTTATAGTTATACAAGGATGAAGAATTGAATGAGATATAAACCTTAGGGGGAGCTCTTGACAGAATACATTGAGACTTCTATATAAATAGCTTTTCTTTTTTCTTTTATTTATTCATGAAGAATTTTTACCTTCTCACTCCCCTTTCCATAATCCAAAATCTTTAGGAACATTTGTAATATATGAAAATTTTAGTTCATCACATAATCACAGACATTAAATACAGATATGTATTAGCCCAAATACTGGCAAGGGTATATAGCTTCGTGCATGACTCCATGCCTTAAATAATTTAATAAGATAACAAGTAAGTCATTACTCAAAGATAGCACCTTCTAATTTTTCTATAAAGCTGTTAAATATTTAGGATTACTTTGTTTCATTTCCTTGATATTGTTTTTAACAAACATTTACAAATAGTAAATAATGCTGTTTAATTTTTACTTATAAAAATTGGGTGGTCAGTGCTTAAGAGACAGCTTAATAATATGTGCTGTCAGAGATAATGAGTGTTAGCCACTGACAACCAAATAAAAGCCTGGCACAGCATTGTATACCTATAAACAAAAGGCTAGAGGCTCTGATGTCAAAGACTGGGAGATCTTTGCATACCATTGACCAGAAAGTCTAGGCAAATTAGTGAGCTCTGGGTTTATTGAAATATCATGCTTTAAAAAGGAAGGTGGAGAACAACTTAGAAATATACCAGACCTTCAAACACCTGCTAAAAATTGTACATGCCACACCCACATGAGCAAACATACACACTTGCATATGTACTCACACACACAGTGTAGACTGTTGGCACTGCAAATTATTATAATGGTTACTAATGTCTAATATGTAATGCTGTACTCATGATAGTACATATATCTGTATATTGGTAGTGGAGTTTGAAACAAACAAATTACCAAAAAATATTGCAATTTTACTTTATTAAGAATATACAAATATTGTTTTATATTTTATCATTATTCAAGTATGTAATTTTAAAATATAACATACAAATAAGTATAAAAAATAACATGCAAATATATGTGTGCATCCATAAGAAAGATATATAAAACGAATCTAATATACACTTAGGGTCAAAGCTAATCTAAATGGTTTGATATAGTTTTATGAAATAGAAAGCAATGTCTTTTAACACACAAAAACATAAGTCACACACACACACACAAACACATACACTCACCTTGTCAAAAATATCTCAAGACTCAATCATTTTCTCTTTACCTCAGCAAAACCATCCATGATGTATTTTTTTCTCATTCTGTTAATAAATTTCCCACACGATAGGTTACCTCCTTTTTATTTTTATTTTTTGATCTTCTAATCTAACATTCAGCTGAATGAATATAGGAAAAAATATAGAAGTCTTTACTAAATAAACATCTTAAAATGAAGAAAGAAAAACCGATTGGAAACACAAGGAAAAAATATAAAGCATTAATCTGAAAATTAACTGCTAGGAAGCATAGGAAAGTAGAATAATGAACAATCATATTAGTGACTGTCATAAAGGCAAACTTATTTTTAGTATACTTTTGAAAATGTAAACAAAATCCTATAACTTTTAAAAAAAAAAAACTTGTGTTAAAATACTCAGAAGCCTAACATTTGTGTTATGGTAATCCCTCCTGCCCCAATAAAATCTAAGCTCTGTAACACTACATTAATAAAGTCAAACATCAAACCAGTCCTTCCAATCCCATATTTCAAATCAATCTGTCATTCTCTACTTTATTCACATATTTCTGACTCTCTTTTGGAGTGGAAATAATTATTTCTCAACTGATTATTATAATACAAATTTTCTTGTTTATAATTAATTCTCCTTAATTTATAAAAATTAAATTTCTAAAACAGCTATAAGTTCATGTTGTCTCTTACCTGGCACATCTTCCATAGCTTTCCATTCCCCACAGGTCAAGTTAAGTCAATCTATGATTTTCTTCAGTGTCTTTCACATCCTCTAATCCCAGTTGCTCTCAATCTTCTGAGAAATAGGCTCCGTATCAGCTAGCTTCAGTTCTCCCAACATACACTCCCTTGCTTCCCCTTGTCTGCTAAATTTTACTCCCTACTTCTGTCAGCAATCTATTTAGTGAGTCATCTTTCAACAAACAATGAATTGCTGTCTTTTATTTTAAACATTTTTTGACAAAGATTGAAAATATGATTTCCTCCCTTTGTCTTCCAAAGAGTGCTATTTATATTATAATTGCTCCCTTTGACAATTAAGCTTTACTTACCATTTATCAATCTATCTGTCACTTACCTATATGTCCCCTATCTATCCAATTTATTGATAAATTGTGCAATAATCTGTGAAGTTATTTATATTAAAATTTAAATTTTTCAGCATAACATTACTTCATCAGTATGGTTGAATTGAATTTGTCACATGAAGTCACAGCAGTATTTCCATTCTCATACTTGAGAAAACTACATATTTATTTATAATAAAAAACCAATTACGTTCTAGATGTTAACATCAAAAGAAAAAAATTCAAATAATAATTCTCTACTAATTAAAAAACAATGGATGTATGTATTGAGTATTCGTCATTTATAAACTAGAAAATTCTTTTTCCTTATCAAAATGCAAGTCAATGAGTGTGAAGTCACAAGTCAGAAAATTGTGCATTTCTCTGGCTGTTACAATTTTTCTGCCCCAACATCTCTTCTGCAATGATCCCCAAGTCTTAGCTGCAGGAGATGTGCTGAAAATGTATCAGTTATGACAAAGATCCACAATTCTGCATTGACCAGTTATGGTTTTCTGTGATGCTCCTTGATGGAGGGATAGAACTACACTTATCTGGGAGTATAAAGGTTTATATTTAGACTATAATTGAAGATTATGTTGATTTATTAAAGTTGAGGCTATAGGATCTTTAAGGGATATGACTTCACTTTTCAAGGTTTTTGAAAATAACAGAACTATGTACACATGTGCATGAAGAGCATGCATAACATGTTGGTGAAATTGTAGAGATGATGAATTTTTAAAGAAATATAAGGAATGACTTTGAGAGAATGAAAAAAAGACAGTAGAAATGGGATACTGAATACTCTAAATATTCTGCTTGTTTTGATTTGTTTTGTTCTGTTTGGTACATGGTCTTATTAGACAGGCAAGTTCAGCATAGGATATACTAGGTAGTACAGGCTAGTTTCCAACTTGTGGTATTCCTACCTTAACCTCCTGAGTGATGGGAGTGCAGGCACATGCCATCATACTGAACTTGAAATGTTTTCCTTCAAGAAAAATATGCATTAACAGAAACTGACCAGGACCAGCTGTCCTAATTTCCAAAGTCACACTTTGTAATCAAATGTGGGAATTCAAAACATAAGCTGTCAAGTGTTAACAAAGTCTTAACACAAAGTTAAATTAATACATTTCATCTTGTTTATTGGCTTCTTTTCTCAACAATTAGCCTCTGTATGTTATCTCATTTTTTCAGAACTTAAAAATTTAATGCTGTTATGTGGTCAATTTACAAACTCTCAGATAAAATTGTACACTTTATAGGTTTTATACTTGAACTGTCTATATTGTATCCTGTTGTTATATTGACAGTTGTTATTTTCCTCCTAATATGCTGCAGATCTCTTAGGTTTAATGGTTATTTATAATTCTAGCAGCTACCTGAGTAGAAATCAATCTCTAAATCTATTTTTTTGACTTTTAAAAATTCCTTGGACGATCTAAAATGAAATTCTTTATTAGAGCCAAAATTTTTCTGTGTATTTGCCACCTAGTTTTAAGCCCAGCATAGGAAGCACTTTAGATTTTAATGAGGACATTGAATCAGCCTCTCTCACAACAGTGAAAAAAATCTTAGTTCTCGAAACAGGAGCTCATAACTCTTTTCCCTCATCCTTAGTGGCTACTGGGGGATAGTATTCTCTCAATGTGTCCTTGGATGATTCCTCATTAGAATCAGCATGGTTTCATTCCCAAAAAACTTCTATTTTCCATTTCAGTCTACATTCATTTACTCATGTAATCTTAGAATAAAAACCTGCCCTCTGTCCAAGGGAGCACCAACAGCTTGACTTCTCTTTATTTCAGAATCATCCAAGGACACAGATTTACATATGTTTGTCTTTGTATGGTGTATGCATGTGAGACATATCCTACATCGTTTGTTTATATAGTGCAGTTAGTATAGACCAGAGCTCCATACTAGGTGTTTTCTACTATTGTTCTCTTCTCTATTTTTTTTCAGACAGGATCTCAGGGTCTCTCATCTGAACTACAGTCTTGCCTTTTCACCTAAACTTGTCAGCCAAAATGTTTTAAGGCTCTGCTTTTCTCTGTCCTCCAAGACTGAGGTTATAGTTATACACAGTCATACCCAGGATTTTACATGAGTGCTGGAGATTTGAACTCAGGTCCTTTTGCTTTCATCTAAAGTTTTATTACCTAATGAGCCATCCTAATAGCCTGTTAAAAGAAACTTCATGATATTATTCCTGTAAACCAGATTATATAATGGTATGACTGTATGTATCAGTATAAATATACAGAAATATTATACGTTGAACTATTATCTCCTTACAACTTAAATAGAACTAGCAGCTACAGGAGACAGATGCCAGACAGAAACCTACCAGTAGGCCACAACCATGTGGCAATACACAGATTAATAGAAATTTGTTAATTTAATTTAGACAACTTAGCCAGTAATATGTCTCAGCTATTGGCCAAGCAGTGTTGTAATTAATACAGTTTCTGAGTGATTATTTGGGGTCTGGGTGGCTGGATAAAAGTAAGCAGTCTCTGGTGCATCAACATGTGCTGACTACATTCACATAAAATCTGAGAGAGCTTGGAAAGAATTCTAGGCACAAAAACACAGAATTAAGTTCAGTTTCTAGGTAGCTGCATTTTTTCAGATAGGCTCTGTTTGCTAGCTTCAAGCAGGAGTGCAGCGGCTCCTTTAACAGAAGGCTTACTGACTCAGCATAAATAAATGGTGGCTTCCTGGTATATGCAGGCATCATGAACTCTGACTTTTTCAGGAGGTTGAGCACTTAAATGGGGATTGTGAACAGCACGCTACTAGTTACTTAATGGTGATATAGACTTACAACAATCCTTGAGCTGGGGCAGCATGCAAAGCTCTCACAGGCAGCAAGCATGCTTTCATCATGTTGGACTGGGCAGAGCCAACAGGCAGGATTGCAGAGATGATCCTAGCCATGCCTGCTTAACATTTTTAAAAAAGTGCTCCTGGTCAGAAAATAATTACAGATAGAAAATAATTACAGATAGAAAATAAAGACAGATTCAGATGAAAAAGACCTCTAAATGGGTCATACTGTTAGATAAATATATATAGGCTTGAAAGAGGAAATAGAATATAAGCAGTTATAAAAAATGCAAAGTCATTAAAGAGACAGAATTCAGATAGTTATATATTAGAGGCATTAAAAATATAAGGCATGCAGAGATGGAAAATATACAGAGAGTCTGGATTATGTATATTATTGTTTATTCTTTAAATTTTTTGACCATTTATGAGTTAAGTACAGAGAGACATTTCATTTTATGGGCTGCTAAACTAAACTAACATATATATTTTAAAGGTATTTTGACTATAAAATTTGGGTCTAAGGATATGTTGCTTTGGAAAAGAGGTTCGGTTTTTTGTTTCCACAGAGGATGAGAACCTGTCGATTCCTTCCAGACTAATTTGGTTTGGTGGACCAAAACCTTATGAAAGGGCTCCATAAAGTCCCCAAAATATTTTGCCCAACAAAAAGCAGAAAATAGTTTGGAGAGAACTACACCCAAATTCACAAATAATGTTTATACATGTTTGTTTTCATTTAAACTGGGATATGATATAGAGATAAATACTTTGTATTGGTATTGATCTTGGTTTATTGATATAAATTTAAGGTCAATTTTGTTATATGTATTTCTGCTCTTCTTCAAGGTATTATGTTTAGACAGCTCATTTAAAAACATACTGTATAATAAAGAAATACAGGTTAATAGATGGTCATTTATAGTAGTCAAGTGTATAGTCATGTTAATTAGGTATTTTAAAAGTACAGAGGTATAATTCAGATGGGTAAGTGTTCTTCAAACCTTTAAAAGAACAACAGAATATGATATTTAAGAATTTTTAAGGAACTAAGAAATTTTCATGACAATTTCATGACACATCTGCTCCTGGCAGCACTAATCTATTTCAAGAGAATGATGGGCCTGGAAAAGGTTCTTCATGGAGTTTGTGAGGCATTTGAGCAAGAAACTACTCTTGCCTGAACTGCTTGATGTCATGCTATATGAATTGAATATACAGGACCCACAGAAAACTGACAGCTAAACTTGACTAAAAGTGAGATGGTCCTTTGGGGTTTCTGCTTCATGAAAGAACTTCCAGACCTTCTTGATTACACAGAAAAAAAGTGACTAACAAACTGTCAATATAGGTAAAATTGTCTTTAAAATTTTCTACTTCATGGAAAAGTCTGCCAGATACTATGGGCCTGTTGGCTGAAGATGGATACCTAGTGTTGCAGAGGAACTTTGGGTGACTTTCCAGGCAGCAAGATATCTTTGTCAATTCTAGAGTTTTGAAAGTTGCTTACAATGCACTTCTTGTTAACTTAGGTAATATTATATCCTTCTGGAGTCTTTGATGGAGTTGAAGAAAGATAGTTAAAAGTATTAAAGATATATAAGATATAAAACTTTAGACTCACAAAGATAGGATTGATGATAGAGTATTTTCCTTAATTTACCAAATGTAAATAGACTAAAGAATTATATTGTAACTATACTTCTTGCTTGATAACTGTTTTGTTATATGTAATTTTACTATGTTGAAGTTAAAACATTCCTTTTATTTAGACAGAAAAGAGGAGGTGATATGGGATTCCCCTCTGTATCCTGTAAATGTGTTTTATTACCATTGGTTAATAGAGAATCTTCTTGGGCCTATAGGCAGGGAAGAATTCAGTTAGGCAGGAAACTAAGCTAAATGCTGGAAGAAAGAAGGCAGAGTCAGGGAGACACCATGTAGCTGCTTCAGGAAACAGATGTTGGATGGAAGCTTACTGGTAGGCCACAACCAAGTGGCAATACACAGATTTATAAAAATGGGTTAATTTAATATAGAAGAGTTAGCCAGGAATAACCTAAGCTATTGGCCAATCAGTGTTGTAATGAATACAGTTTCTGTGTGATTATTTGGGGTTTGGGTGACTGGGAACAAACAAGCAGTCTCTATCTACAATCCATAAATCACTTTCTTTCATTTCAGCCTTCCTAATGAGTAATGTAACACTTCTTTTAGGGGGAGAGATCTTTTGTTTTGTTTTGTTTTGGTTTGTTTTGGTTTGGTTTGGTTTGGTTTGGGGGGTTGCTTTTTCAAAACAAGGTTTTCCTGCCTCTACTGGAACTCACTTTGTAGATCAGGCTGGCCTTGAAGTCAAAGAAATCCACTTGTCACTGTCTCCTGAGTACTGGGGTTGAAGGCGTACACCACCAGGTCCATGACAAGTTTATAATACAGAGTCCTTCTGCTAAATTCTTTGCCAATATTATGTATGAAATATTTGGATATTTCCTGGAGGTCAGTCCTCATAAAATTGTGGAAAATATGATTGTATCCCTTACCACAGATAAGGCTGGGAACAATATCCATATGTTAGGTATAGAAGCATAGCTAACAAAAATGGTGGGTGGTGCTAATGATAAACAATATGACCTGCTAAGACTGATGACAAATCTTTAAACAGCTCAGCAGTTAAGGGTTCACAAGCTTGTGAACACAAATTTGGTCGCAACCCCCATGTCAGGTGGCTCACTTCCTTCTCACTGACCTGCTCTTGCCTTCATGCTGTGGGACAATGGTCTGAACTCTGTCACTTGTATTTTAAATAAATGCTGATTGGACAGTAGCCAGGCAGGAAGTATAGGTGGGACAACCAGACAGAAAGTAGAGGTGGGATGATGAGAACAGGAAAATTCTTGGAAGAGGAAAGCTGAAATGCAGTCGTGACCTATCCACAGAAGAAGCAAAATGTGACTGCCTTGCCAAATAAGGTACTGAGCCACATGGCTAACATAGACAAGAATAATGGGCTAATATAAGTTATAAGAATTAACAGGAAGTCTGAGCTACTAGCCCAATCAGTTTATAACTAATGTAGACCTCTGTGTGATTTCTTTGGGGCTAAACTGCTATGGGACCTGGTAGGACAGAAAATCTCAGTAAGCACCTTCATGGACATCTACACAAAGAGACACATTCACACAGAAAAATACACAAAATAATGAAGAAAATTTAATCACTCGAAATCTCATAGAACAATGTAGTTACTTCAGCAACTTCTTGTTGTTCAATTCTGTCTCCATGTCAAGCCCCAGTGGAGTTGCTTATAATCCACAGAGGGAAAAGAAGCCAGATTGTATCTTTTACCACCCAATTTACATCATAATATTTTTACTGTTTTGGGAAAAGGAAAATAGAAAAATAGAAGACACTGCCCTGTAGCAATTGACAATTCACAATAAACCTTTTATTTGGGGATGGAGAATTGTCCTTCTTTATGTCCTTTTCATCAGTATTGCCTGTTCTCAATTTTCTGGCTCCTCACAATGTTTTCTCTTTTTACTTTCCTCCTTTAAACATTAAATCCAAGGATTTGAGAATCTTTGTGCTTAGTGGCTTTATCAGTCACTTGCTATTTACATAACTTACAAAAATAAAAACCTTTAAGTTTGCCAGATGTAATTTTTCAATTTAATATTTGCATGCTACAGCAAACAATTTTCTCAAAAAGTTAGGAGACAAGTTATTTCATGTCAACAAGAATGATGTGCTAATAGTCAAACTGACCATTCAGAACACACTGAAAGTATACAGTATTAATTCTGTTTCCCTCTTAAAACCAACCTATCCTTAACCCAGCTGTGAAGCTATGCACCTTGAACATGGTAACTCTGTGATTGAGATATATTTTAATTTATTTTCTATGTGAGTTTTAACTAATTAAAGATTTTTTAACTTGTCTTTTAATTGGATCTTAAATCTGGGGCACTTTAATCCATTCTGAGATTATGACAGTTGTAATAACAACCCCTTAATCTGATGCTTACCCATAAATGCCCTTTTTTATTTTCTACATGGAGTCCAATAGCCATAGAGATATCTGCCCTTCCAATCCTAGAAACCCCTGAGCATATATGCTATTTTTATGTTTTATTCTTTCTAAACTATTTTTTTGGTAAACATTTTCACAGAATGACTTCAAACCATAGTCTATAGAAATCAGTAAAAACAATGCGTGCTTACTTTACTAGCTCCTTCTCTATAAGTTCATCAAGTATATGTCTGGTTGTCTATGTTCCTCTAATATTATTTCACACATCACTTTGCTAATAGATAGCATTAACTATTAATGTAGTGTGGGATTGGCCAGGCAGGAGGTAAAGGTGGAAAAACCATACAGGAAGTAGAAATGATGTACGGAGAACAGGAGAACTCTGGGAAGGAAGAATTTGATTACTCCTACTCTCCTACCCAGATCACCGAAGCAGCAGGATGTGATCTGCCCCACTGAAAAAAGGTACTGAGCCACATGGCTAACATAGATCAGAAAAAATGGGTTAATCAAAATGTGAGAGTTAGCCAGGAAGAGGCTAGAGCTAATGGGCCAGTTAGCTTTATAACTTTAGAGATCTCTGTGTTATTTCTTTGGAGCTTGCCGGCTGTGGGGTACCGGGTGGGACAGAAACCCAAACAAGCAGGCCTGGCCCCTTCATGTTACATTAATGTTCAGACTCAAACTTTGCACAACATTTCTGCCACATCAAGGGTCCAGATTTTACTTTTAAAGTTTATGTAAATGTGGTATGTATGTCTATACAATGATTATTTTCTGACATGCTTGGTAGCAGCCTCCAAATACTGGTGATTTAAAATAGTAACAGTAGAAAAATCATTGCACATTATTGGTAATGCATACTTACATACATGTCTGTAAGACAATATTAGGCAGTTTCTGTGCATACAAAATCTGAGCAATTCAGCTTCACTTCCACCTTAGTTGGTGCCATAAGAAAAAATTATGTCATCTTTAGAGTCTTCTGCTTAGAAGTAATTCATAGAATTTTCTTCATATTCTATTGCTAAAGCAAGTGACAAAGTCTCACCAAATTTAGAAAGTAGTAGATACAATAATAATTTGTATTTGGAATAACACTTTGAAATTGCTGGCAGTACTCATGAACAGCTCAACTGTATCACAGGAACAAGCAAGCTATGATCACTCCCACTGTGACTCTTCTTTAACTGCTGTGACCTTGTGACTGAACTCTGAAATCTGGAATCTCCCTGCTACCAGACACATATTTGTGAGCCACTACAAATCTAAGGAACAAAGAATGAAAGAAATCTAATATCTCTAGAAAGATAAAGTTATTACTTCAATTCTACAGTCAAATTTTTTATGAACAATCTTATTTGGTACAATCTGCTTTGCAATTTGAAACTTATCTACAAAGGTATCTAACAATACAGGTTCTTAGCTTTTTGGTATTCATAACACAGGATTAGAATGACCTTTCTCTAGAACATCACATCATTGCAGATGTGACTGTTTACGCTTCTTGGTCTCTGTCTTCCAGCTTCCTATATTACACAATGCTGTCAATATTATCACAGCCTAATAGAGGGTTGTATCAATCAGATTCCTCTATCAGTATGATAAACTTCCTGTCAGAAACATAGGCGGTTGGAGGGGAGATATTTATTCTTGCCCATGGACTCAGATATTTCTAGCCACAGTCATTTTCAGTTCTGTGACTCTAGGCCCATACGGAGGCAGAGCATCTTCATAGTGGAATCATCTGAGAGACACCACTCACATCATGATATACAAGAAACAGGGAGTGGAATTGGGATCTGGACTAGCTTTAAAGTCACAGACTGGTGACCATTTTTCTACCTAAGACCTTTCTCTTAACGTTTCCATCACTTGTCCAAAATGATACCAGCAGCTAAGCTCAAACAAGCATATGTGAAGGAACATAATATATACAAATCAAAATAGTATGAGACAATTCTACATTGCTTTATAGTAACTTCTCAGATATTTAGCATTTTTCTTTTTTCATAGCAAGTTACTGAATTCTTCTCACAATTTCCAGTCCATCAACAGTTTGTTAAACTGAATCAGTACTATTCTATCCAAAGAGATATAAGGCCTTCTAAAGAACCATGAAGAGAATATCCAATATAATGTCACATAGTATACTCTTATTTTCTTACAAAATTAATCTTTCATGTACTATTATTGTTGATGATATTTTACATGCTTCTACCTAGAAATTCAAGTTCCTTTATAGTCATATAGAATAATGAGAAAAATTGATATAAAATTTTCAAAAATAAAAGCAAGTTAAACTTTACTATGAAAAATGACAAAATGAAATATTTTTAAAAGATGATTTGTCAAGTAAGAGAGATAAGTCGTTGAAATGTTTATTGGAAAAATTACCTATTTCATGATCATTTGACAAATGTTTAATATAAGATAGATTTCTGTGTTCTCTTTCATATTACTATGAAGATAAAATTACAAAAGAAATTTGTGATTCTCAATCTCTCTCAAGTCCTTCCTCATCTACCATTTATTGTTCATATATTCCGGCATTTATGCAGTCTCAGGAGGTAAATTTGTTATAATTATTCAGCTTTTTATATTCAAGGGAAATGCATACCTATGTTCACTCATATATATATATATATATATATATATATATATATATATATATGTGTGTGTGTGTGTGTGTGTGTGTGTGTGTGTGTGTGTGCTAAAACTAAATATCATCTCTGTGAAACTTAATATGAGTAGAGTAGTTTGGTGACTTGCAGAGAAACTCTTCCAATAATGAGTATGAATAAAAAGTAAACAAATAGATAAAGAAAAAAATTGTTGGTAATTTCATTTCTTCAGCTTTACATTGTAAGCCAGTGAAGTTTCTGACTCAAAGCTCTGGATACATAATTTGAAACTTAGAAAGAAGCCCTGCAGAAGTGAATTGGTGCTCTTATCAGAATTTATCTTGAGTTAATTTTCTTGCTTTGTATTATGTTTAACTATACACAAGAAATCCTGGGATCTACAGCCTAGAAGCCAGCCCTTACCAGAATCCACTCTCACTGCTTTAATGTCCTTGAACTTCAGGCATCAGATGAAAAATGTTTTGTGGTTTGTAAACCACTCAGCCTATAGTAAGCTGTGTTAACATCTTAAATCCCACTAATGAAAGGCTATGTTCTCACTCTTATTAGTGCCAGGCCCTAGCATCTATGCAAATGCTTATTATAATACTACTGTGAGTTCAATTGGAAATTGATGGGCATAAGTGGTTTCCCAGAAATGAATGACATTCTCAACCACTCTTATGTCTTACACATTGCAAAAGTAGAATTGGCAACATGTAAAATTGGACAAAATTTATTTCTCCTCTCTAAATTCATTCTGTGAAACTTGTTATTTTTCTGTCTAGAGGAAAGAGGAGGAATGTTTCACATTATTTTTAGCCAGTCTTAAATAATAATGTGATCTTTGATTACTTTAAGTCATGGTATATTATTTTAGTAATCAAATTCCACAATCACATGCAACACTTGAAAACATATAAATTTAATATTCTCCTTTTCACAGTCTCTGACAGCTCAAAGCTTGAAAATCTTACTCCTTCCCCCCAGCACATATGATCACTAAGTTCTTTCCCCTTTAGTTTTTGTTGTTGAGAAATAACTAAGTGATTAAAAATGATATTTAAGAATGACCTAATTTACAATTTCTTTTTTTTGGTTTTTCGAGACAGGGTTTCTCTGTGGCTTTGGAGCCTGTCCTGGAACTAGCTCTTGTAGACCAGGCTGGTCTCGAACTCACAGAGATCCGCCTGCCTCTGCCTCCCGAGTGCTGGGATTAAAGGCGTGCGCCACCGCCACCCGGCTTACAATTTCTTTTATCTAGGCTATAGATTATCCCTGGTTCCCCTAAGCTTTATGACATTTAGACTTAACTACCTCCTTCCATAATTCTTAAGATAATTTTATTACCTTTCCATCACTAAGTGTTTCTTACATACAGTTCCCAGAGCCAGATATTTGCTTCAGTTAAAAAACACAACTCTTATGTACTCACTCATAGGTGGTTTTTACCATAAAGCAAAGAAAACCAGCCCACAAATCACAATCCCAGAGATAACTTAGACAGCAATAAAGACACTAAGAGAGACTTACATAGATCTAATCTACATGGGAAGTAAAAAATGACAAGATCTCCTGAGTAAATTCGGAGCATGGGGACAGTAGGGGAGGGTCGAAGGGGGAAGGGAAGAGGTAGGGAGGGGAGTAGAGAAAAATATAGAGCTCAATAAAAATCAATAAAAAGCCCACAACTCTCTCCTCAGTATCCACTCACATAGTCTATAGTAAAGACCTTCCCTTAGGGAATCTATTGTTTTTATAATTCAAAATCTGTGTCAAACATATTTCCAGATAGTTCAAAGATTGTTTTGTCAAATAATATGTTCCTCAACTATGAAAGGGGGAGATTCATTTCCTCGGATGCTCTGGGAGAGGTGAGTACTCATCCTGCAGTTCCCTGATTTGTAAGCACAGATGCCAATGAGGTAGCATTTTCTACATTTATGCATTTTCAGATGACATTTCCCAACAGTATTTGCCCTATAGAGACCCTAAGAGTCACATACCAGACTCCCCAGTGGCAGCATTTTGATTCCCATCACTGTGCTTACACAGAGATAGAAAGCCCACACATGGTTAGACCAGGCAATACAGTTATCAGCAGTGAGCAAATCAAAATGTCTATCCTCCCTATCTGGGAGTAGTCATTTCAGACAAGCTCCTACAATGTCTCATAGAGCATCCTGCCTCTGTCTAACTGAGGGACTTATATTTTATTCATGTAAATTATTATATTTCAATTTGTATCAATAACTATCATTAAACTTCATTTTGTGCATTTTTGTAGACTTTATTTGTAATAAAATTACATCCTACCCAACTTTCTTCATTTTGATACTGCTAATCAGTTACTCATTAATGGATATAATGGAATTAATTCTTTATACTACAGCTACTGATTCTTCCCATATTCTCCTGGTGAAGTGCAGACGGTTAGAGCACAGAACAACAGTAAACTATAGTGAAACCAACATAGTAAAACTTCTGGACAAATGTACGATTATTGCATCAAATCTCATGTATCATACATCTACTATGTTACGTAATCAGCTTTAAGATAAAAAAGCATGGATACTCAAAGTTACAGTACATAATGAAACAAGATAAAATGCCTAAATGTGACTTCATTGATGTTTTCTTCAATGATAATGCCTTATCTGAAGAAAGAATTAACTGACCTAAGCAAGGTACTTAATTGTTGGGCCAATTTTCATACAAGCATGAGTTGATACCACACTGCACACACAAAACATAATTAAAGGATCTGTTATTGTGTCTAAATATAACACAAGGGTTTGATCCAGGGAACATGTCAGCACTTAAACAAAATTCATTTATTTAATCTCCCACACAAAATAATATTCAGTTGGTTCTTAGAAACAAAATAGAATTTACATAGAATCATCCATGCCTTCTCCAAATAACGTTAGGATATTTCAAATAATGATTATAGGAACTGGGTATATAAACTAATATGTATAGTTATACAACATATATATCTAAAAGTAAATGTTCTGCAGCTTCTATTCTCTTCCTGAGAACCACGCAAAACAAATTTAGCTAGGCAAAAAAGTTCTTCAGTGTCTCAATAACCATCATAAACAATAATAAAAAATATGATAATCAAGATACGCCATGTTTTGAATTAAATCCTACTTTTTCATAGATTTAAATCATTGTTAAATCTAAGTATATTTAAGGAAAAAAGTGAAATTCAGGTCATTTTTACATAAGAAGATGCACTTTAACTGTTTATAATAGCAATTTTATTTTGGGAATATGTGCAATGTACTTTTAGGGAGCAAGTTTCAACCTTAAATTCTTTATTAGATATCCAATTTTTTTCTTTCCAAAATCCTTATCTTATAAGAAAATACCACTTAACCACTTACCTCAACTAATTCTGAATTTAGAAATAATTGAATCATAATGGAGCATACAATTACCTGATTTTTAGAAATATTGATTTAATATTTAAAACTGCATAATGACTTGAGAAAATATCAGCAAATAAATCAAATATGAAATTTTTAAATATATTTCTTTGTAATGTTAATGTTGTCATTTTTAAAATTTCTAGTTTCAGTAACCAACTGATCGGTCAACTTGGATTTTTCTGGAAGCTGACCAGGGTCTGTCCTGCCAGCCTTTACTGGTGTTAGCCCTCAGTATCAGGAGACTGATTTGAACTTTCATTTCAGAAAAGGTTCTGACTGGTGATAAATCTGCTCCTTTCAGGACACACTGGATTCCAAGGTGCAGTGAAATTGAGAAAGAGGACACAATATGAATTAAGGATGAGAACATGGTATGAATTAAGGAGACAAGTTAAATATAACTAGTATGTAATAAACAAGAAAAGACCAAGGAAAGGAAACAGAACTTGAGTTGCCTGGAAACAATCAATTCCCATTTTGATAAAACATAGAGTCTCAGAGAGTAATTAGCATTAAGGCCAAATCAATTTTCCTCAACACAGTATTTCATTAGATTGCTACATGACAGCATACTAATTAAAACTGAACAGTCTAATTAGAATCCCATTACCAGGAAGGGCAATGGCTTCAAATGTTCTAGCATTCATGAAACAGTGGCTGTAGATTTTTTTTTTAAATTTGTTTCTAATTTTACTAAATGAAAACAACTAACCTAACGTAGAATGGCTAAGAAAGTTAAGACACATGAGAAGACAAGTCCCTAGTATTCTAAAATCCAGAAACTTAAAAATCTATTAGAGAAAATGTAAATAAAGTATAGCCTGTCCAAGCTTCTGGCAGTCACAAAATCATAACACATGAAAGCCAGAGGCAGGAGGATTAGAATTTCAAGGTTATCCTTGAATGCAATATTTAGAATTTTTTATTTTAAATAAATATTTTTTTATTTAAATATTTAGAATTTTCTAAATATTTAGAATATTTAGAATAATTTGAATTCAAATATTTGAAATAATTCACTTGACTTAAGTCCTTAGCTAAATACCATCATGAAAAAAGGAGAAGATGAAATTAGGGTATCTTTGGTATTATAATATTCATAATAATATGACCAGAGTTCTTGAGAGATTGAATCAACCATAAATCTTTAACAAATTTGTTATGTGCATTATTTATTTACACATGTGTATTAAAAAAACTAAGCTGTGTCAACAGAAAATGCATAGTGTTCACTGAATATATGTTATCAGCAGTTGATGACCCTTTGTCCAGGTAACAGAGACACAATCCTTTTCTGTTTTATTTTGTATAGGAGGAAGAGTTATGGAGACATGCCAATATGCACTATTCTTGCCTAGACTCTGTCACGTCACTCGTACCTGGCAGAAACTCAGTGGTCTTTAGTCTCCTAAAGCCATACATTGCAAGTTCTCAGTCTTTTTTCTCTATTGCCATTTCCTGGATATACTGAGGTCTGGGTTGCTGTCCAGGTTAGAGGAATTGCTCAACCTTGTGCAATGATACTTATCCATGGTTCCCTGGGACTCATGTTGCCCCTTTCTGGTCAATTCCTTTTAAGTATATGGGGGACTCAGAAAGCCAAGGCACTAGCATTGTAAGAAAATTGCAATTATTGCAACACCTTAATGGTCAAATTTATCATATGATATACTGTGCTACATTTTCCCTTTTTATTTGATTTAAAAAGTCTCTTATTTCCATTGAAAATTTTATGTTCCAGTCCACCATCTTGTCCTTTGAGTGTGAAACCATCAGCCTACAGCCATTCACATTATCTTCCTATAGTCAGCCTGGATTTTAACTAGAGGAGGAATCATAATGCATGATCCTACCTCCTAAATGTTGATATACCACCTGCATTAGTTGTAGTTCTCTAGAGTCATAGAACTTATAAAAAAAACTGTCTCTCTCTCTCTCTCGTGTGTGTGTGTGTGTGTGTGTGTGTGTGTGTGTGTGTGTGTGTGTGTGTGAATTTATTAGAATGACTTACTGGCTGCAATCCAACAATGGCTAGCTGCAAATAAAACATCCAAGAATCAAGTAGTACCTCAAACACACAAGGATGGGTGTCTCAGCTGGTCTTCAATGTATGTTGGAATCCCAAAGATGTAGGTTCCAATGCCAGCAAAAGAATAGATGTGCTAACAAGTTTACCACAGTCAGATGAAAATTAAATTAAAAATCCCTTCTTTCTTCCATTGTCCTTACACAGGCTTCCAGTAGATGGCGTGGCCCAGATTAAAGGTGTGCCTTCCTTCCTCAAGATCTGGATTAAAGGCATGTGTTATCTCACCTCAAGATTCAGATGAAAATCTTTTGTCTTCCTGCCACAAGGTCCAGATCAAAAGTCTGACCTTCATTCTTCATTACAGTTCATTACAAATATAGTCAAGTTGACAACCAAGAAGAGACATCACAATCCAAACTGTCAACATGACACAAAATTATATCTTCTTATGTCATGGCTAATTTCCAAATGAAAATAATAACCAGATCATAATAATTCCTAAACATAACTATGTTATATAATTAATACATATTTAACCAGGGTATAATAATGCCTACATGATATGACTGTCCCTCATACAACCACAAATGCATTATAACTCTAAATTGGGAGACAAATTTTCTTAGTTGGAGTTTCAATTGTTGTGAAGAGACATCGTCATACTGGTAACTCTTATAAAGGAAAACATTTCATGGGATATCTTACAGTTCAGCAAGCTTAATTTACAAAGGTTTAGTCCATTATTACTATGTTGGGAAATGGTAGCTTGCAGGTAGACATGGTGCTGGTACTGAGAGTCCTATATCTTACACAGGCAATAAGAAGTGGTCTCTCTCAATGGGCATGGTTTGAACACATATGAGACCTCAAAGTCTGCCTCCACAATTACACACTTATTTCAATAAGACCACACCTATTCCAACACAGTTGCATATCCTAATAGTGCTACTTCATTTGAGGACCATTTTCCTTCAAATAACCATACAATCCATTCTCATTAATTATTCCTCTTACACGACTAGTTAACACATTCTCTCTTCTTGTCTTCTTAGATAAGTAATGTAGGATTCTAATACAGGATTTAAATACTATATATATTAGAAAAGCTTGGCCTATGAACTTTTAAAATATATATAGTATATACCTTATCTTAGATACTTCACTAAATCACAAGAACAATTTGGAGTGTGTGTTTTTGTGTGTATATGTGTGTTTTTAATAAAATATTCTAAATAAATGAAGCAAAATTTCCAAAAACAAATTCTTAATGTTGCTGAATATTTGTTTAACAAAACAAAGACATGCCGTATTTTTTTTAGCTATGTGAAGCTTTCATTTCAATTATGTACAGCTTTCATTTTAAGTGATCTTTGTAGAGTAAAAGGGAAAATAGGAGCAGGAAACTGACCAATCACTTAGCAACCCAAAGTCAGAGAAAGAAATACACCCTGTATTTGAGGCCAGTGTCAGGAAAGAAACATCTTTATCCCTGAACCCAGGACTAAAGACATGTGCCCTGGCTCTGAAACTAGTGTCAAAGAAACACACTTTGTCCCTAGAATCAGAGCCAGTGAAAGAAATGTGCCCTGGTCTTAAGATTAGAGTCAAAAGCTAAAAAGGAGCAGTGAAAGAAACACAGTTTGGCCATGAAGTCGGAGCCATCTCTGCCCCTGACCATATAAACTGACCAATCCCTGAGCAGGGGAAAACTAACAATGTCTCTTCTTCTTGGGAAAACACATCTACAAATCCCTATATAAGCCCCTCTACCCCTTCAGTTAAGAGCTGCCATTAATCTTTCCTTGGCCAAGGCAGTCTTCCTCCTGGATTCCTCATTCCCAAATCTTTCTCAAAAGAGTTATTTGCCTTCACAGAGCAGAAGAAGCTGAATAGGAAGTCCCTTAGAGGGATGAGCTGAGAAGCCTTGCTGAGACACTCCCAGGGGGTGAGGGGGGGCTCAGCAAGGCAGAGAACAGAAGAACCTTGCTAGGATGGTCCTTAAAAGAGCTGAGCAATGCCAGTGGAGGAAAAGTAAATATTCCATGGAGCAGGAGAAGATTGCTACATCTCTGCAGGGAGCTTCACTTTAGCAAAGTGTTAGCAGAAGAAACATCTTGGGCTGGAGAAGAAGCAGATAGCTCTGGAGAACATTCCTGTAAGGGAACAGAGCAGAACTCAGCTGTAGCAGCTGGCTCTACAGAAGAAGAGCAGTATCCCTACATCCTGCGGAGAGACCACCCCCACAGCAGCCCAGCTTCAGTTCCTTTGAAAGTCATTACTTCCTCCTGCTAATCTTTCTCAATTTCCCCTTATAGCTTGATAATCAAATCCCTTACATATTTTAATATAGACTAATTATATTTTACAAATATGACTTCAACAATATAAGAAAATAGATTGTTAATATGCCTAGTACAATTTACTATTTCCAGATATTAATAAACATTAATATTCAAAATTTGAGAAAAAAGTAGAAATTCCCAGGAACTCATTAAACCTTGAAGTTTTCAATATTGTTAAAAATTTGAAATGAAAACAAACACATTAAATATTTTCTAAGATTTGCAACAGTATTGTTTTTCATATTTAGTAATATTTAAATTGTATTTACTGAGAAGTAGAAACATGAGAAATATTGAATAGTGGTAAATGACAGTGAATATTATTGGGAAGTTTTCAAATGAAATAGTGATATACTGCAAAGAACCAGAAAGATAAAGAACCATGCTTCAAAACTGTGAAAATTGTCACTTATTAGCACAGTAACCTTGTCAATTCTTAAAATATCGTTCACAATATTTTCACAATGTAGCATACATATGATATACATTTGTATATTATATATAACCTGATATAAATGTGAGATAAAAATAAGAACCAATTATAAAAGAATAGCTCACCATTAAAAGACAGATCACAAATTCACAGTTGCTGTATAGCAGTGACTTCAATTACTATTCCCTGCCTAGATCCTGGTCAACTTTCTCAAATATGCGTCTGATGCAGTTAGAAGCCTCCATCTTAAAATTTAATACGTATCATTATTTAACATTTGTGGCTTAATTCTTTTTATTTTTGAATATATTTATTTATTTTACATCCCAACTGCAGTTTTCCCTCCCTCTCTTTTCCCACCACTTCCCCTCCATTTCCTCTCTGCCCTCACTCCATTTCACTCAACCTGCATTTTTTTAGAAAAGTACAAGCCTCCCGTAGACATCAACCAACAGCATATCATGTTGCAATAAAACTAAGCACATCTGCTTGTATTAAAGCTGGGCAAGGCAGCCGAGTATAAGGACTAGGTCCCCCAAAGATTTCTCCTATTCCCAAGTAAGAGAACTTGGTCCCAGAAGAAAACCAAGTTCCATAATTGTTGCAAATAAGTAGAGAATCTAGATCTGTCCCATGTAGGCTTCCTTCCTCTCTTAAACAGGATTCCACAAGTCCAGCCTAATGTTTGACTGTGGGTCTCTGCATCTGTCTCCATAAGTTGCTGAGTGAAGCCACTTTATTGACAATTGGATATGCACCAACCAATCGATGAGTAAAGCAGACTATCATTAGGCATCATTACCTTGACACTTTTTTCTCTAGTCAATCCTAGGTCTCTAAGGCCATCCAGTCTCTGGGCCCTTGTGCTCCAGGTAGTATCAGGAGTGGGCTCACTCTCATGGTCTGGGTCTCAAGCTGATCCAGCCATTGGTTGGCCACTCCTACAATCTTTGTGCTACCCTTATCCCAGTTCATTCCATAGACAGGAGAGAACGTATGTCAAAAGCTGCATGGCTGAGCTGGTGTTCCAGTACATTCACTGGACATCTTCTCTGGTCACAGGAGATAGCCAGGTCAACCTATGTTATTATTAGGTGTGCTAACTTGGTCATCTTTGTAGATTCCTGGGAGTTTTCCCTGTCCCAGGTTTCTACCTGACCCTGAAATGAATTCCTGTTGGAGTGACCTTTTTCAGTACTCTCCCAAACCCGATCCCTTATGTTCCCATTCCCACCCACTTCCAATGCACTCATGAAATCTCTTTTATTTCCCATTCCTAGGGAGCTGAGACTATTCTGCTTGAGTTTTTCTTGTTACCTAGACTCCCTAGGTCTGTAGATTTTAGCATGGTTATCTTTGCTTTATAGCTAATATTCACTATATAGTGAGTAAATACCATGCTTGATTTCTGGGTATGAATTTCAGCATGAATTTTTTTTCTAAATCCATCCCTTTGCCTGCAAATTTCATGATGTCATTGTTTTTTTACAGCTGAGTATAACTCCACTGTGTGAATGTACCACATTTTCTTTATCCATTCTTCAGTTGAGGGACATCTAGAATTTTTCCAATTTCTGGCTGCTATGAGCCATGTTGCTACAAACATAGTTGAACAAGTGTCCTTGTAGTAGGATCGGACATCCTTTGGGAATATAGTCAAGTGGTATAGCTGGGTCTTGAGTTATATCAATTATAAATTTTCTAAGGAACCATAATACTGATTCCCAAAATATCTGTATAAGTTTTCAATCCCACCAGCATTGGAAGAGTGTTTCCCTTGTTCTACAGCTGCTTCAGTGTCAACTGTCACTTGTATTTTTTTGATCTTAAACATTCTGACAGGTGTAAAATGGTATCTCAGAGTTGTTTTGATTCACATTTCCCTGATGGCTAAGGATGTTGAACATTTCCTTAATTATCTTTCATCCAAGATTCTTTTTTTGGAGAGTTTTCTGTTTAGGTCTGTACTTCATTTTTCAATTGCATTATTTCATACATTGGTGTCGAGTTTCTCTATTTTTTACTGTATTTTGAAAATCAGCCTTCTGTTGGATATAGGGTTCTTAATCTCTTTTCCCATTCGGTAGACTGCTGTTTTGTCCTATTGGCTGTATCCTTTGCCTTAAAGAAACTTTTTAGTGTCAGGAGGTCTCATGTATTGGTGTGAGTGTCTGCACTATTACTGCTCTATTTAGGAAGTTAATTCATGATGGTCTTATAAGACACAGGGGTTTATTTGATTTTATTTTGTATGTGTTGAGACTTGCTTTGTGTCTGAGTATATGGTTAATTTTGGAGATGGTTCCATGTGGTTCTGAGAAGGATATATTCTTTGTGTTTGGGGAAAATGATCTGTAAATATCTATTAGGTCCATTTGATTCATAATGTTTGTTAGTTCTGTTATTTCTCTGTTTAGTTTCCATCTGGATGACCAACAAATTTGATTAAAGTGGAGTATTGAAGACTCACACTATTAATATGTGGGGTTCAGAAATGCTATCGTTTCTTTTACAAATGTAGATCCCCTTAAACTTGGGGCATAAATGATCAGAACTGAGGCATCATCTTTGTGAATTTTTCTTTTGCTGATTACGCAATGCCCTTCTTCAACTCTTTTGATTAATTTTGGCATAAAGTCCATTTTGTTAGATATTAGGATAGCTATACTATATTGCTTCTTATGTCTGTTTGATTGGGAAATCTTTTCCAACACTTTAGTCTGAGCTAATGTCTGTCTTTGACGTTAAGGTGTGTTTCTTGTATGCAGAAGGATAGATCCTGTTTTTGTATCCATTCTTATGACTTGTGTCTTTTTATTTGAAAATTGAGTCCATAGATATTAACATATATTAATGACTGGTAATTGTGAATTCCTGCTATTTTTGGTGGTGGTTGTGGTAGTGTGAGTGTGTCTCTGTGTGTGTGTGTCTGTGTGTGTATCTGTGTAGGAGTGTGCTTATGTGTCTCTGTGTGTCTGTGTATTTCCTTTCTTTGGGTTTTGCTGGTGTGCTATTATATATTATATGTTTTGTGTAGCTAATAAACTTGGGTTGGGTGGCTTTTTTCTTACTGGTAGATTTTTATAGCAATAATATCTTTACCGTGTAAAAATATACTTTCATTCTTATATAAATTTTTTTCTTAAATTAATTTACTGCTTCTGGTCCTGAAATTAGAAAACATTTAAATCATCCAAGAATAGTCAAGAAGGTCTTACTGACTAAAAATTGCATTGGTAAATCCAGTCACCTCAAAGTGTTACTGAAATATCTAATAATTAATAATGTAGAATACAGTAGAAATAAAAATGGAACAGGCAGACTTGTGGTGCCTGGTAAGTTTTTGGTTAGAAACTTCAAATTAATTAGTTTTGTGGCTTCTGATAGGAAAAAATTGGACAAAGGTAAATGATGTATGAAGACACTTGATGCCATTAGCATCTTGTATTTTTCAAGTGAAGCCTGAGCAATTGGATTTTAGGGTCTGTTTATGCATGTGTGAGCATGTGAGTGAGTGAGTGAGTGAGTGAGTGAGTGAGTGAGTGAAAGTATGTGTGTGTGTGTGTGTGTGTGTGTGTCCATCGTGTCTGTGTCTTTGGGGATGTGTTTACTACACAAGTGAAAATACAGACATTTGTAAGGGCAAACATAGTATATCTGATTTATGAGCAGGTGCATCAGAAATACATGTAATGACATCATTATATTATTAAATATATCTCAAAGAGCATGTTCCTCCTTTTAGTTGAGTACCAATAAAGTTGACTATTTGTAATACATAATTGTACTCTAAAATGATTCCACTCCCAGAGAATTTATTTACAGTTCATTATTAGATAACTATCCACTAAGAAACCTGGGTGGTTACCCGTAAATGAGATAGAGTTATGGTGCTCATATTAATTGGAATCAATATTCACTTCCTTTTAAAAAAATGAAACTTCTTAATTACCTTGATGTAGGTATAAATAACTAGAGTTTAACAATGAAAAATATCCAAATATGTCAATATAAATAAGTTATTGTGTTGTGAATTACTTACTTAACCCTAAATGAAGTATCACCTTCATCCAAGAAGATATAAAATTATGTTCGGTCCCACAACTCTGAGCAAAGTGAAGACATTCATGCACAAAGTCTCCTTTCCAGAAACAGCACAGGTAATGAAACTTCCCCTGGCTGACATTCTAGTCAGTATTCCTCATGAAAGTTCATCAATACCTTTAATTAGGCATAGATTAGTTTTACTTGTTAAACATTATGAAAATATTATTTGAGTGGCTATTCTTGCTGCAACAAGTCAGCAAAATTTGGTTCCATTCATTCACTTCTCTTTCTGTAGTAATGTCTATGTTTGGTGTTGTTTTGAGCTTCCTGTCCTATTTGCAATGTTATTCATCATATTGCTGATGAACATTGTGGTTACCTTCATTCATGTTCTTTGTGAACAATGTTTTATGAAAATCATTGTATGTTGTCTGAATAAATAGCGTGTTGGGTTGCTCTGTATCCTTAAGAAGAAATTCTTGATGATGGATTAAATTGTTCAAAGTAGATTCTCTCAGTCAACAATGAACCACACAGGGTGAGTTCTTTATCACTTACTGTGTACTCTATTTCATTTTCAAATCCATCTGAGGTTCTTGAGTTGACACAGCTTGAGTATGACCCAAGGCCAAATAAGCCCTTTTGTAGAACCTGGCAGAAGAAGTCTGTTTTTAAACCAGAACCGGAATTACCTCCAGGTGGCAGGGCATAAAAGCAGCACTTAATAAGCCTACTTCCTTAGTTATTTGACATTTTGTCAGAAAGCAGAGTCTGACAATGAACACAGGGAATATAAAAGGAAAAATCAAAGAAATTTTGCATTTCCAATATGAGGGAAAGAAAATCAAGTAACTTTCTAAATCATTTGAGCCCCAAGGCCAAGCTCAGAAAGGAAACTTGAAAAGGGCACTTCATTTTCTTCACAATGGTTAAAGGCACATTGATTGATGATTAATCTACCCTAATCAAAGTGATTATTCCATGAATAAACAGCTCTCACTGAACAGAGCTTCCACTCTCCTTACATAGAAGCCCGGGTACCTTCTGAGGAGCTCTAAGGAACAGCATTATATTGTTCAACTTTTATTAGAAACACGGGGAAATAGTTTGAAATACTGAACAAGATTACTCAGACATTAGAAGATGTTTAGTTGTTGGCAAGTAATAACCATTTATTCAATGTTTTTTCTCATTTTCAGGATAACATAAAACACATATTAAATCACAGTATCCTAGAGCCAAGCTAGCTAGTTAAATTAATCAAACTGATAAGCTCCAGATTCAGCAAGGCATGCTATCTCAGTAAATAAAGTAGAAGGTACCCAATGTCAACCTATGACCTTACCATACACGTGCATATGTTTTGTGTAATAAGTCAGCAAATGTTTGTTTCATTCATTTAATACTTTGCTGTAGTCATGTTCACACTCAGTGTTATTTTGCATTTTTCTTTATTGTTTGTAATGCTATTCATTATACTGTTGAAGAATATCTTGATTATCATCATTTATGTCAATGGTGAACAGTGTTTTATAAACACTTGTATATTGTATGAATTCACATAACATTTTGGTGTTATTTTTAACCACCCTACTCATTTCCATAAGTTCTAAATATATGTTGATGATTAACATGATATGACTATTATCTGAAAGTCCTCTTAAATGTTGTGGCAGTTTAAATGAGGTTTCTGAAGAACAATTCAGGCCCAATGCCCCCTTTTCATCATGTGTACTGCATTCCTGTCATACTGTAAAACTGTCAGCTATTTCTCCAGTGCCGTATCTGCTTGTCTGACTATCTGCCTGCCATCATGATCCCCAACAATAATGGGCAAATGTTCAGAAACTTCTTGGAAGTCCTCAATTAAAGTTTTTCGCTTTTGACATGGCATGTATGTGTGTGTGTATGTGTATGCATGCCATAGCGTATGTGTGGAAATTAGAGAATAATTTATTGAAGTCGTTTTTCTCCTTATATCACGAGTCCCAGATCTCTAACTTAGTTCATGCTTCTTGGTACCGGCCACCTTTACCCATCAAGTCACCTTACTAGCACTTAAATTTTAGAAATAAAAATTAACAATTCCTTCTGGGTAAGAATAAAACTGTATTACTATCTTAGAAATTTAACCTTTTAGCCGAGCGGTGGTGGCGCACGCCTTTAATCCCAGCACTCGGGAGGCAGAGGCAGGCGGATCTCTGTGAGTTCGAGACCAGCCTGGTTGACAAGAGCTAGCTCCAGGACAGGCTCCAAAGCTGCAGAGAAACCCTGTCTCGAAAAAACCAAAAAAAAAAAAAAAAAAAAAAAATTTAACCTTTTAGAATTTTAACCTTGTTTTCTTTAATTTAGTAGGAACAAGTGAATATTTCTAATACAAGTTTTAATTAATTATAATAGTAGCATTTTTATTACCTAACAAAACATATAGTTTTCTATTACTATGTAGAAATGAAATGTGCATTTATAATAAAGTATTTTGGTGGGCATGCTGTTTCTGAGAAAAATAACCAGAATTATATGAATAATTAAACACATTAAAGGAAAGCATGAAGTTGGTATAAGCACAGAAGAAAATGGTTCACCATAAATAAAATTTTAACTTACAAGCTAAGACCATGTAATTACTTAAAAAGAAAAGACATGGACACAGAGAAACAGAGAGAGGCAGACACACCCACATACACATATACTCAAACACACAAATACACCATACACACACACAAAACAAACACAAGAGAGAGAGAGAGAGAGAGAGAGAGAGAGAGAGAGAGAGAGAGAGAGAGAGATAGGTAGGTAGGTAGATAGGTAGGTAGGAAGGTAGATAGATAGATAGATAGGTAGGTAGGTAGGTAGGTAGGTAGGTAGGAAGGTAGATAGGTAGATAGATAGATAGATAGATAGATAGATAGATAGATAGATAGATAGATAGATAGATAGATAGAAAGATAGATAGATGATTGATAGATAGATAGATAGATGATAGATAGATAGATGATAGATAGAAAGATAGATGATAGATAGATGATTGATAGATATAGATAGATAGATAGATAGATGATAGATAGATAGATTTGCTTTTCTTAACTTCAGTAAATCAGCTTGAAAATAAAGCTTTTATCTTCTCATATTTCTGCTAAAACTAAACTAAAACTAAATTTGCTTGAACTTTACGATAATACTTTTAATTAACAAAGATGGAATGAAAACAGGAAGCTACTAAAAATAATAGCAAGTTTTTTTTCTCTAAAGTTCAAGAAAGTTTAGTGGAAACCAGGATCAGAGAACATCACCTATTAATATCATTAGTTCTTGTACACCAGAGTTGTAAAAGTCCATCTGTTATACACAATGCTGCATCAAAGGAGAACCGAATAGTGTTATGTGTAACATGTTTCTAGAAGAGAATTCTGTAAAACTAAATAAGTAAAAAAAAAAAGAAGAAAAATCATTCTCTGGTGAAGAAAAGAACAAAACTGATGGTAGATAATTCCCCTGGGTAACTGAAATACCTACAGTATGGAAGACAAATTATGATGACATTTCCTACCATACAGAGGGAGCCTCCTTTAAGGTGTAAGATTTTCACAAATCCTTTAGAAAATCCATTGGAAAGGTCAACTTGTTGTAATACAGTAGTTTTTAGCTGCAGTGCAGTGACAGCAGGTGTACTGTAATCAGTCACAAGGATGTGTTGCCAGCAATTTGTTACAAACAATATATAAGTTACTGCCATTTGGAAATGATTAACTTTTTATGAATTACCCTCTAGTCAAGGTTCTCCCTATAAATAACATTACTCTCAAATCTCAAAACCACTTCTAGAGAAGGGCTGAGTTTTCTGTGGGGATTTGTTCATCATACACTTACACTTAGTGGAGAAAAACATTAAGAGTCATAACACTTTTGTATCACTACATAGGGAATGGAAATGAAAGCACTGCTATATATAGTAAGTATTTTTAGAAGTGTTGGAAATAAAAATATGACTGTTAATGGAATGTAAATATCTTCATGAAATAAGCAGGAAGAGGAAATGACTTAAAATCATTAAGGCTGCATTGTAAATGAAACTAGCTAATTTTGAAAAGTGATTTGTTATATTAATTTTATTCTATTATTAGCCTTAAAAACACTAAAGAAAAGAAAACAGGGTAGATAGTGGAATCTTATGAGCTTTAAACTAAATATAAACACAAAGAAAGAAAAACTTTGCAAAGTACAAAAATTTATCAAAACTGTATTAAAATGTGTTTGTGTTTGATATATGGAAAATTCATTAATTTATGTTTATAACCTATTAATTATCTTAATTATTTTTCCAAATAATTTAAATGCCAACTTATATCCACACAGAAGAATTTTTAAAATGAGATTACTGAAGATGTCAAGGGATCAGTGGTTTTTAATGTCACAGGTTCCACAGGAAATAAACAAAAAGAAAATTGAAGCACCACTGGGAGAAATTATATATTAAAAGTTGAGAATGGGTAAAAACAAAAGTTGTCCATAGAGTGGTCACTTGAATCACAAAATACAAGCATGGTTATATGAAAAAAAATGAGAAAACCATTCTCATTTAAAATGACAAAGCACAAGAAAACATTCACAATAAAATCCTATTCAGTTCTTAAAAAATGTGAAAATCTGCCATTTGTAACAATATGGACAAATCTAGAAGATATCATGTTCATGAAAATAAGGCCGAAAAAAAGATACAAACATATGTGCTCTCTTACATTAGACAAGAGAGCTTCCTGGATGATCTTGAGGACCAGAATTCAAAACCATAGAACACCCGTAAGATAACAGGACATGGCCATGCATGAGCCTGTAAAGGAGATACCTGGGCCTGTTGTCTGCTAGACAAGCTTCATATTCAGTGAGGATAACTGTCTTAGGGGAATGAAGTCTAGAGTGACAGAACAAGAAACCACATGCTATTCTCTAGCCTCCATATAGACACATACTCACACATATATATGATCAAATATATCACAGACAAGCACATCAAATATGAAAATGTGTCATACCTTTTATATTCAAGAAAATGTAGTATTCTAAAGTAAGAAATGAAAAGTCTATTTTGACCTCAAAGTGTCAGAATATTTCATGTATGCCTTCATATTTTCTACTTAGTGGGAATAAGATTTCAAAATAATTTACAAGAACTACCTTTGACTAAAACACTTATAAATCAAACACATACACAACCTTATTCTTTCATTTGAACATTTTACTGTTTTATCCCAAGTTCTTTTATAAGTAATTTGGCAAAGGCAATCTAAGTCACGAAGCAGGGACATTAGTGCTGATTGGGGAAGACCATCCTGGGAAGGCAACATTCTCCCCTAATTAGAAGTGACTATTCTCAAAGGTCACATCTTCTTTTGTGATCTCTTCTATCCTGCTTATTCAACATGAAAACTGAAATGTATCCAAACAGTTCAAGCCCCTTCAGTTGACATTCTCACACTGAAAAGATCTCAGGGGTGTTCTCCAATTTTCCGTATCAATAAAATAGATCAATACCAAAATAACCTTAATCATCTTCTTCGGCTAAGGGAAAGTAAATGTAAAATATTCTAAACAACAGGAGCAAGCAAGAAATTGTCCTTTTTAATAGAAGAAAATAGGACAACTGAGTGCTCTAGTAGTTCCAAATACTAGTGAGAAATAAATAATGAAAAATAAGTAGATTTGTTTGCAAATTAACTCTACCAATGGCAGTTGAAAGAGGGAATTCATACATGTTAGGCAAGCAATAAACCACTGAAATATACTCTTAGCTTGAATAATTAAACATTCAAATTAGTTGCTCCCACAGAACTCCAAAACTCACATGATGGTCTCTGCTCCAGATTTCTCACTATTCTACTCAATAGTCAATACCTGTGACTTTTTTCTATCCTGGTTTTGCTGTGCCTCTGCCTCTTATCACTAATTCTCCTTAGCATTTTATACAGGAGTTGCTGAATCTGTTTGCCCTCACATAAGGAAGCTGAAATCTGGGGAATTGATGCTTTAGTTAGTTAGTGTCTCTAAGACACAGATTTGGAAGTATCACTGCATCACCTGAAGACTACTTTACCTCAGAGCCATCCTGAAGGATTAACAGAAACCACTTCTCTGGAACTTTGCCTGAACCACACTAGCTGAATTACTTTCCTTATCCTGCTTTCCCATTGGTTTCTCATGATATCAGTTTTAAGAGTTAAAATATTTAAAATCTTGTATAATTTATAACATTTTCAAACCTTAAATGGAAATAGAAAGTGAGAGAATTACTAAAGATACCGGTTGGTATGTCTTCTAAAGAAACTATTTCAGAGGAACATACTAGCTAAAGTTTTGGTGCATCACCTAGATATGCTCAGTAGGATGAATTATCTCATACCTTCAGCTTTCATGAAGTTCTTCATGAAGGGGTTCTTTTTCTGATCATAGATGAAACTATTGAAAGCCTTCAGTAGTTATGAATTCATGATAACTGTTAATGGACTTCTTGGCCTCAGATAAAATTGATTATCCCTCTCTCAGCAGCAGCTGGTTCCCTGTAAACTTCATTGAGAAATGAGACCTTTCATTTTTCCTAAATCAATATAGTTTCTAACTGTAAATGTAAATATTTACCTTTATACCCAGGCTAAGTCTAAGTATTACTCCTCTCCAAACTTTTTTTCATCCATAGAGGCTTCTAAAGAAAAATTGTTTATAATGTTGGTTCTCTTACAAAGAAAATCATAAACTCAGGCCTTTTATCATAAACTGGAAATGACAAACCTGGGTTTAGAAAATAACAAGCTTAGAAGGATCCTGGAAAATGACTGAGAAGAATGTTTATAAACTATAGCATCATTAAGAATTATCACACATTTATCCTTCAACCCATATTGTGATCACGATCACACTCCTTGGAAAGGGAAATCCCTAAAGACTAACTGATATCCAATGAATATGACAAATTTGTTTACAGAATAGTCCTTTCAAATGTGAATATAGCAGAATATTTTCTAAAGAGAAATTAGCAAGGTGCGACACTAATGGAATATCTTCTCAAATAATGAGAGTTTTGTCAGAGCATCCAGCCATCTAGTTTGCATAAAATGGAAAGCAGCAGAAACTAGAACTTAAGTATTATTAATTATCAGGGCAAATAGTTTGGTTGTTGTGTTAGCATTATAGAAAAAATAGGAGAAAGCACAGACTAAGTAATTCTATTGATAGGGAAAAGAAATTTGAATGTGCCATTTGTGCTTTAAGAAAATGTGAAGATCTTTATACCATCTATTAATATCCATTAGTATAGCTGTTGACAATGAAATTGAAAACCTTCATCATAGAGGATAATTCAATAAGACACAGAATATAAAAGGAAAAAGATATAAGATTTAAAGATCATGGGTCTATGCTAGATACTCTACAAATATGCTCTGGATGTTTACCTTGATTTTTTTTTGTGGGACTCCTAACTGTGGAAGTTGGACTATCTTTGATTCTTTCACCTACTCTTGGGAACCTTTTCTTCCTGCTGGGATGCCTAGTCCAGTGTTGATATGAGGATTTGTGCCTCATTTTAATGCATTTTGTTATGCTATGTTTAGGTTTATATTAATTGAGAGGCCTGCTTTGTTCTCAGGAAAAGGAGGAGCAGTGAGTCTGATGGAGAGGGAAGGGGGTGGGAGGAGAGGATGATTTCAGGATATATTGTATGAGAGAAGAAGAAATAAAAAGAAAAGAAAAAGACAGAGAATGTTAATGGGGAGGGGAAAAGAGTATTTAAAGGGAAGTTAAATTTTCTGAAGGGAAGTTAATCAAGCACAGAAAGCAAGAAACTCAGTGGTTTCATAAAAATTCAATGAACTCCTCACTCCCTAGAATATATGAGCTTAATGAGTGGTAGGAGACATTCTCAGACAAATTGAGCTGTCTGGAAATACCAAAGCCCAGATGAGCAACTTCAAAAAGACACTCTGATACATGTTCAGCTGTCATCAAATTGTTTGAATACATCCCATATTTCCGGCTAAGCTGTCATTCACACTGTGGTAGCTTTGGGTCATGCATCTTTCTTCAAGTCATTTATGCTCATAAGTAATATCTCAACCATATTCTTGTATGTATCCCCAATAACATCTAGTGATTTATAAAGTTTACTTTGGTGGTATCATTACTCTTGTCTGTTGTTAGTTCCTTATCTGGAGTGGTAGACGTTTGTTTATATCTTCTCAGTAAAAGTGCAGAGAACACTCATCATTAAACACTGCACACTTAAGGATATATATTAATGGGCAATTGAAATAAATAACACTGATATGCTCCTAGCTGACACTAATACAATGACAGGAATGGAACTTACAAATAAATTTAATAATATAAGCTGACTTATGTTCTCAACCTTGTATACCAATAACTTACTTATCCGTTAAGGAGACTTTCCTTTTGGTTAGTGATAAGTTGTATGCCTAGATCTATCTATGCTAGAATATGTAGCAAATATTTTGGTAGCCATCAACCAATATTAAGAATACATTCTGCCTGTTTATCATCTACAATCACAATTGAAGGTTCACAGAGGGTTTGATTCATCAAATGGAAATTTACCATATATTTTCCTAAGTAGTGTGATTTTTTTTTTTGGTACATGTGGTTCATCCATAGACACAAAATTATAGGATCTAGGGATTTATCACTTATCATTTCACTAAGAAATCTTACATTGACAAAATTATATAAGACTCACTTGGACTATGATCTTGTGTATAAGATGCTGATAAAGTAAAGAACTATTTCCTTACTATAGGACATTTTTCTCTAATGTTCATTAATCAACGCCAATGTGAGCTGCTATTTCTGCCACAGGTAGGACTCATGAGACCTGAAGCCAGAGATTGGAAGCCATTAACATGGCTCTGATTCTCATAATCTTTAGGAACTGAAATATCTAGTGTGTGTTCTTGACCTCTGCAGCTCTAGGTAGGTTTTATTTTAAACTCTCTCTATATAGTTTTAATATTTATTAATATGTATGTGTGCATGATATGTGAATGTGTGTATATCTGTATCGATCCATGCATGATCCAACACATGTATAGACATCAGAGGACAGCTACAGTCTTTTATCTTGTTTCATGTGCCAAGCTAACCAGCCTACGAGTTTCCAACAATTGTCCTATATTTGCCTCTAATTCCTTTGTAGTAGTCATCCATTTTACAGAAGCCTGACAGAGTTAATGCATCCCACTTTTATGTGGGATCTAATTGTGCAAACTCCAGGTTCTCAATATTGTGTGATAAGTGTTGTACCCGCGAACCATCTTTCCAGTCCAAATGTAGGTGTTGTGGGCAGGGAAGTTTTACATTACATTATGGAAATTGGTTTACAAAAAAACCCAGTAAAAATCCCAGTAACAAAATGTGGTGTGTGCATATAATAGATTACTATTTGTCAAGAAAATTACAACACAAACAAACCCTAAGAACACTGTGCTAAATGAGACATATTGACCAATATTTACATATTACATATGTATTAATATGTAAATTACAAAGAATTACATATTTAGCAATGATTTTGAATAAAATTTACTAACTGTTTATTCTGATCTTTGTTTTGGCATAGCATGCCAAAAATATAGGTAAAGATTTGCTTGAAAACATATTTTGGACTCTTTATTCCATGAGCTGGCAAACTATATATGCTCTATGCACTCCTATAATTTCTACCTTCTTACAAAATACCTACTATATGGAGAAAATATGATGAATGTATGTTTAAGAAAATAGATTTTTAAAAGCATGGGAAATTGGCTTCTACATCATATAAAGGTTCACAGTATTTAATTTTTATATTTAAAAAGGCTACAATTTGAAAATTTTTGTACACGGCATTTTTATTATTTTTATATTACAATATAAACCCTCCTTATATACCCTTCTCTCAAATCTACGGCCTCTTTTTTGTCATTAATTTGTATTGCATGTGTATATATACAATTGTATATATTTATAAACACAACTGATCTATACTTATAATAGTATTTCTATATACATTTTCAGGGCTGACCATGTGGTACTGGGTAACAGTTGATATGCTCTTCCCTTGGGAAGACTATTTCTTCTGTCCTAGTGGTCCTCGGTGAACTGCAGTTCGTAGTGTGGAGTTGAGGCCTAGGGGGCTTTACATTGCATTGGCTCTAAACTAAGTGCAAGGTCTTACGTGTGTGAATTAAAGTTATAAAAATAAAGTTCAATTAACACTTTAGCACTATTTAATTAGCATTAAAGATTTGCACAGTCCAGTGTGTTTGCGTGTTTTAGAGGATTTTAATTAGATTGTCTCTGAGACATCTCATAAGACTGTGCTGTAGTAAAGATGAAATGAGTGAAGTCCAGGGAAATAGAAAGTTTAGATTGCTGTAAAGGAGAAGAATAACCATATCTACTAATATATTTATCTAACCAAATATATAAAATGAACTGCAAACTTTCAAGTGTGGAATATGTTATGTGAGAGAATTTCCCCAACATAGCTAATTAACCAGGATCTTATACTCAGATTATAAAAAAGGAAACATCTAACATCTGTTCTCTGGCTAGGATTCTTATAAAGAAAAGGAAATGAGGAAACTGAGAATCTATTTTTAAGCTTATTGATTTCAAAAATCCTTATTATTCCATAATTTACTAAATAAAAATCTCCAAAGATTGACGCTGAACATCTATATTTTTATTAAATTTAAGTAGGATATTGACTTTCTGATACTCTTAGCTGTATAGGTCTAAAGAAAAATTTTCATTATTGTCAACAATAAAAGCTGCTTTCAATTAATTTGTTCAATAATTCTTTGAGTATTTACTGGAAAGCTCAGATACAAAGTACCATATGTTTTTTTGCTCTTCAGTACAAGGCAGACTGGCACTAAGTTTAGAATTATAAATTTACTTTATTTAAAGAAAGACTATGCCAACAGGAAAGTGAATTAATTAATAATTGGAGCAGAAAGTATATATGGGAAAGACAGAATGTCATATAAATAACTAATAAAATTAGTATTTTCTGTTGTTATGATAAAAACCATCATGAACAAAACACCTTACAGGAGAAAGAATTTATTTGAACTTACAGCTCCAAAGTGTAACAAGGACGTGTGGCATTTGGGAGGCAGAAAGATGAAAGTGTGCATTTTTACCTACAGACGTAAGCAGAGACTGCAAACTGAAACAGAGCCACACTGGATACTCGGAAAACCTTATCTAGTAACACATTTTCTTGAGTAAGGGCCTATCTCATAAACCTTCCTAAACAGCATCACCAACTGAAGACGGAGTGATCACATATCTGAACCTGCAGGGGATTTTTTTCATTCAGACGTCATCATTTCTCTACTGTTCTTTTAGAAAGCTATTAACAAAAGGATGTACACTAGTGTGGAGGCCAAAAAATGAAGGCCCATTTTCACCTTGACTGATGGTCAGAGAGTCTGAGGACTAACAGACTTAATGGCACCTTCTAACACAAGAGGTGGTTGACTGGCCCCTTTTGAAGATAGCTCTATGCCCTCCTAAAGGCGGGTGGTCAGGATATACAAACAACGTACTTTTCTGCTCCTTCCATTGTAACTACTCTGGGAAAGGGCTGTCTTTAGTGTTCCTGACTCAGTGTACTTGGCTTGGGGCACCTCGTCACCTAGGCAACCGAACGCTGATGATTGGATGTCTCAGAGTTGACTGTGTGAGTTAATCTTTTGTATCATGTTAATGAAGTTTTTGTTACCTTCTTCTCGAGTTTACATTGAGAATAAAAGTTGTGGAAAATAAACGCAGACAATTTCAAGGTCTGAGTGATTCCTGAAATATCGTCCAGATGTCTTCTTATGTTTTCTGTTGTATTATTTTTATGCATCTTCATTTAATTTTTCTATTCCCACACCCCTACCCTAATAAAAAGTGATTTTTGTCGCGGTCACTCCTCAACACACTAGCTGTTGGTCTAATGTGTTCACTATCTATCCTCTGGAGTCTCTTTGATTTAAAAAAATAATACATCAAACTCTGTTACCCAGTCACCATTAGAGAAATTAAAGAGAAACTACCATTTCTCTGAATTGCTAACTGCCCATTAATGTCTTCATATTTGTGACCTGTAACCCCAAATCACATGTTAAAAGTTCATTATCAGTGTAATGGTATTAAGAGGTAATACCTTCAGAATGTTTTTGTATTATGGTGAATCCTTCTGAATGGTATCTGTGTCCTTCAAGAAAGCAGTCTACCCTACCCCCTCAAGAGAAGCTACCTTGCCTTTCACTGTGGGAATCTTTGTAAACAAAGCACCATCCATGAACCCTGGGCTCTCACTAGGAACCAAAGCATCAGGTGCTTTGACTTTGGAATTGTCAGTCTGCAGAACTGTGACAATCAGATTTACATCATTAATAAGTTTCAAAATTCATAGCACTTTGTCATAGGAGCCCAAATGTATATAGGCAGTATAAATGAGATAGCTTGAAAACTGTTGATAAAAGTAAGCCTGTGAAGCTGAGCGGTGGTGGCGCACGCCTTTAATCCCTGCACTTGGGAGGCAGAGGCAGGTGGATCTCTGTGAATTTGAGGTCAACCTGGTCTACAGAGCAAGTTCCAGGAATGTTAGGGCTGTTACACAGAGAAACCCTGTCTCAAAAAAAATGAATAAATAAAAAGCATAACAAAACAAAGCAAAACGTTAGCCTATGAGACTTACCCAATAGTAGGAGTGGATGCCAGGTATGGTAGCATATGCCTCTAATACACGCATTCACGACACAGAAGAAGGTAGATAAAGTCCAGCCTTAGCCACACAGTAAATGCTTGTACAAAAAGACAGGGGCTGAATTTGTATCTCAATTCTCATTCAAACTACTTAAAAAAATAGAACCAATAGAAAAGAACAATTAATGGATTAATGTTTTAAATCAGAGTCACTTTTTGGGCTCTAGAATTAAGTATCAAGAATCAGGAACTAGTTTAATTGAAAAGCAATAGCAAATATTCATGGAATACATTGTGATGTTTAAGGTCATGCGTGCATAGTACAGTGATCAAAGAATGCTAGCAAATTAATCTGTATCACTTTAGATAATCATCATCATCATCACCCTATCTTTCTTGTTTTTGTCCCTATCTTACTTTTCTTTCTTTTCTGTTTTTTTTTTATTTTGAGATTGTTTATTATATTTTTTCTCTGTTACCCCAAAATTAAAGCAAAAATAAAATAAATGAAGTCAATTATTTTCAGTTCTTAGGAGCAAATCTAGGCCCTTGAATATGCTAGGTAAATGTTCTACCTCTGGACCCAAAACAAACCTTTTTTTTTTTAAGTTTGACAATTTAAAAAAAAAAAAAAAACCTCGGTTTATGAGAAAATTGAATTCAGAGAATATATGTATTAGTTTAGTTACAGCATGCAAACCACCTTGGGATTAAAAATCAAAGAGTTTGGCTACAAGTAAGAAGAGGAAGCAAAAGAGGAAGGAACTAAAAGGCATTCTAATATACTAAGGCTGAAGAGATCGCTCAATAGTTAAGAACACTTATTTATTCAGAGAACAAGGATTCAATTCCAGGCACCAATGTCAAAGCTCAATACCTTCTTTAACTCCAGTTACAGACAATTCAATGTCCTTTTGTGGGTTATATGCACCAGGCAAATGTTGTGGTAGACAGGCATAAGTGGAGGCAAAACGCCTATAAACATAACTTGAAAATTGAAAAGCATATGTCTTAATATACAGTCAAATGTCTGCAAAATGGTTGTTTTAAAATAAATGAGGCTAATTTAGGGGTAGAAAAGACAAAGAAAACAGCTCATTCATACAGATATGATAGCTTCTGATAACATTTGTAAACCTCACTTTGCAAAGGAAAACACCAAAGTAGAGACGGAGCTGAAGGTGAGGGATGAGTTATCACTTCTCACAAAAATTTATAGGAATTTCAGGTAGCCTGAAAAATATCGAAAAATTTCTTTGGATGAGAGTAGAAATGTGGGCCATTCAAGTTTATTGGGTGATTTTATTACTGAATGGAGAAAGAAAGAAACTTTCATAGGGCACGATTTTGCCAAATAACTTGACAAAGGTTTTCACTTCAAAACAGGGCTAAAATCTGGTTCAAACTAAATCTCTTACAAGCAGTCCTCTATTACTTCCAAGGCTCAGGGTGTACATCTGCTGTAACCTCTCAATGTTTTGTTCTCTCAACATTTCCTTCTCATGAACTCTGTGTCTGCTAATTAGATATAATGTTCTACAGAAATAAAGGTCTACAGTCACAAAGAAACTTTCAGAACTTTTTCTTCAGGAGACAAGATATTTGTGATACAAAATGAAGAGTTTTTTCTAAAATGTTCCATGAAAGGTTTGGACTCAATTCAGCATCTCTTTCCTAATCCTCAAAGCTTTAAACACTACTATAGTTATATGTCTCAGAAAGTAGAAAAATTGTGCTCAGCCTGAGTAGCCATAGAATAGACTCTACAAAGGAAACCCACCATGTTCTTGAAGAAGTTTGAAAACAAGCCTATGGGTACTGAACTGTCCCACCTGTTAAAGGATGTTTGATTTATAAGCAACAAATCCTCAAATTCTAAAAATAGAGAAACTGAATAATCTTATCGAAAAAATGGCATTTATTATCTGACCCATGCTTTTTTCTTCTATAGCTTTTATCTATAACATATCTGAATTTGGGAGTACATTTGTTCAAAATTATAAGGCCCCATTTAATAAAGATATCTCTGAGATGCAACCCCCTCTAAAAGGGGTAATGTAACAACATCAGGTGGAGCAGTTATGATGCTGCCTTGAAAAAAGACAGTGAAGTTTTTGTACTAAAGAGCCTGGGTAGATATCTCACTGCAAGACAAAGGCTGTAACAAGTCAGTGAAACTTTTGGCAGCCATTACGAGTTCCAAGCTGTGTGGTGGTACATTCAGTGGTTGAATGGACACTACATGAAAGCATTAAGAAGATTTGCTGGTGACAGCTGCCATTCCCTCCATCAGTCATTGCAGGAATACATTGGACTGCCCATTTACTCTCCCATATGGAGGTAGTGATTTGCCTGAAAAATAAACAGTTGGCAACATTACAGAACAGCAAGGAGTGAGTACACAAGGACACAGTCTTTATTTTCCTAAAAGTCAAACCTCTGTGTGCCATAGCAGATTTAGAGTACCAAATCTTTCTGTGACATTGTACATAGTGGTAATTATAGCTTTATTTGGTGTAGGAGAACGCAAGCTGTTAGTATTTTCTTCTGCCTGTTATATATAATGCTAAAGAGAGAATAAATAATCTGGGAAATCAGTAGCTTTTTAACAAAAAGAAAGAAAGTAGATCTCAGTAAATCGTGAAAGGCTCAGCTAGATTCTAAAGAGTTATGTGTAGGACATAACTGCCTCAAAATCCTGGGCTAAGAGACGCCAGTAAAAATACCACAAAGTCATCTGTTAATGAAAGGAAAACACTTTTTTTCATTCCCCTTTTGTCATTCAACATTTTCTGTAAATATTTGATACACATCTTTTTCAAAAGGTTTATGTATGTAATACAATACCCACAAAACTGTTCTCAACAAAGTTATCACTTTTCCATCCAGTTAGTTATAATTTTACATCATTTGGCAGATTCATAAGGTTTTCAGCATTGCAATTATGTGTAATAGTACACAAATAAATTGACTCAAACAATTCAATTCTTACAAAGAACTTAAAATAGATACATTATACTGTTGAATCTAATGGTATTTTAAAAAAAAAATTTAAGGAACTGAACTTTTAACCGAATTTTAGCTTTATTAAAATTAGGAACTCAGTTAATTTGTTTTCAGCAGCTGATTACCAGGAGCCTTGAACAAAATTGTCTGAAACTTTGAGCAATGAACACGAACTGAGTCCAGATTCATAAGCTTAAAAGTTTGGTCTGTTAATCATTTAGAAAACTGATTAGAAGAAAATTAAATAATGAAGTGTTGAATACAAATCAGGTTACCTTCCTATTATTCAAAGTAAAAATTAAGACCTGAATTAAAATTTTGAAAAAAAAATACATAAAAGTGAAAATCTACATTTCTAGGATAAGGCTGTATGAACACAAAAGAATGAAGGCTTTTCCTGTCTCGCTCTGACACAAAGGTGAACTTCAATGCTGTTGACTATGAAAGTAACTACTGGGGAAAGGTTCCTGTGGTAGTTTGAATGTAATTAACCTCGATAACCTCATAGGAAGTGGCACTATTAGGAAATACGACTTTTTGGGGGTAGGTACAGCATTGTTGGAGGAAGTATGTCACTGGAGGGGTAGACTATGAGACCTCTTATGCTCAAGCTATCCCCAGTATCACAGTCCACTTCCTGTTTCTTTCTGGTCAAGATGTAGACAGCACCATGTCTGCCTGCATGCCATCATGCTTCTCGCCATGATGATAATAGACTAAACCTGTACTACTTTAAGTGAGCCAACACAATTAAATATTTTTATTTGTAAGAGTTGCTATGGTCATGATATCTCGTCACAGCAATAGCAACCCTAAGATAGAAGCTGGTACCAAGAGTGTGGCATTACTACGATAGGCCTGACCATGGTTTGGTTGGAAGGAATTTTGATTTTGTTACTTCGGGTTAGGAAATTAGAGGAGTACTTTAAGCACTGCTTAATTGGCCATACTAGTAGGAGCATGGAAGATTGTGGAGCTGAGTAGGATTTGAAGAACTGTGGAGGCTTTGTTCAAGAGGTTACAGGGGAGAAGAATATTAATGTGTGGCCTACATATTGTTCTTGTGATATTTTGGTGAAGAATGAGTTGCCTTTTGTCCTGTCTGAAGAGTCTGCCTAAAGATAAAGTGATACATTTTAGATTGATTCTACTGGCAGAGGAAGTATCAAAACAGCCTAGCGTAGACTCTAGCATAGGTAATCTCTAATGAAGCTTTATAATGAAAAGGAGCAAGTTGAACAAAAAATTACAAAATGCACAGATTGAGAAAAGGGTAACCAGGAAGTAGAATAGAACTAAATTCTATGTTTAAGGAGATGAATGGATTAAGAAATTGAATAGATGGAGTGGTGACCTCAGGGCCAGATCCTAAGAGCTAAGGTTCCAACTTGTGAAAGGAATTAAAGAAAAGTTTAGAACTAGATGTGGTGGTGTACATCTTTAATCACAGCATTCAGAAAGCAGAGGAAAGTGGATCTTTTGAGTTTGAGCCGAATCTAGCCTATAGAGCAAGTTACAGGACAGTCAAACGTAGGCAGAGAAGCACAGAAAGCTGGTGAAGATCTCATTGAACAAGGTGGTCATGTTTGAGCCCCAGCAAGAAACAGAATTTGGCAGCTTTGGCAACATAGTTCTGGCTTGAAAGTTAATGATTAAAGGGTTATTGATAGGTGTCTACAGAAAACTGCTGAAGCCAGGCATGTGCCAGTTTCGTTCCTGAATGGATGAATAGTATAGAGACCATCACATGAAGGTGTGAAGTTGAAGCCTGGATTGCCTTGGAGACCCAAGATGAAAGAGATGCCTGAGTTGTGGACTACCTGCCAAGGAAAGCTGCTAACAGGGATGGAAACAGCCCAAAGTGAAGAATTGTGGTGCAGTAAACAAAGCTGAACAGAGTTGCAGTTGTGAAGTGAAATTTTGACATCAGACGTAGAGATACAGTGTTTGGAGTTTTTTCAGCTGGACTTTGGTCTTACTTTAGTTCAGTATTTCCTCATTAGGCTCCCTTTCCTTTGATTTGAAATGATAATGTATATCCTGTGCCATTATAAGTTGGATGTATGTGATCTGCTGGGGTTTTTTTTAATTTTTATTTTACAAGAGAGTACAGTTAAGAGATTGCATGAATCTGAGAAGAACATTGATTGGTGAGACTGTGAAAAACTACAGAAACTTTTGAAGTTAGACTAAATGCATTATGCATTATGATATTGTTATAAGTTTTAAAGGGTCCAGAGAGTGGTATGTGGTAGTTTGAATATAATTGGCAACCCTAATCTCATAGGGAGTGGCACTATTAGAAGGGGTGGATTTTTTGGAGTGGGTATGACCTTGCAAGAGGAAGTGTGTCACGGTGGGGGTGGACTTGGTGGTCTCCTATGCTCAAGGTATTCCCAGTTCCACAGTTCACTTCCTATTTTCCTCTGATCACTATGTATCCAACACCACTATGCTCCCTGTCATGATGATAATGGTCTATTGAGTCACCACCATTAAATGTTTTCATTTGAATGAGCTGCTGTGATCATTGTGTCTCTTCACAAAAAAACCCTAAGACAGTTCCTTATATTTTCAAGAACAAAGCCTCATGTGACTGTCACAACATAAATATCTGATGTTACTTATCCACTGAATATGTAAATTTTAGGTTCTTAAAGGAGGTCCATAATAGAGATGGGTATTTCAACATAACAACAAAAGAATAGGTATTTTAACATCACCATATATCTGACTAAATGACATGTTATACTCTGAAAGAAAAAATGAAAAGATGGACCTTATTATTTTCTTCATAACTATTTAAGTAGTTAGAGACAAAATTATATAAAGGAGTTTGATACAAACAACAAAGGACTTCTGATTAAAATTGAGGAAAAAAACCAACCATCATCAAGGAATGGACAAGAATGCAAGAAACTCATAGAAATGTGTCAGAGATGTAACTAGGTGGAGTAGGAAAAATACTACCCAGGTACTTTCATTATCACTGACCTTGTAGTTATGTATAGAGATGCAGCTCCCAAAGGGTCTTTCCAGTTGCACCTTTTCCAGAGGGAAGATAATGGAAAGGTGGAAGGAGAAGTATGAAAACAGGATGTGTTCTGTTCATTTCATCCTACAACAAAGCAACATTCCTGCTACTTGGATATGTTTGATTAAATGGGAGTGTTAGAAAATTTATGTGACCACACAAAAAATACATGCCTTCCAACTCAATGTCTGTTGTTCCCATCTCCATTTTGTGACTGACATAGCTGTACCTTAACTATTTATGAGCTCAGAACTAGTAGAGGGTAAGGTAAAATAGTATATGCTTATCTAAAATTTATAACTTGACTATTAATAATCACATTGCTATAATTGAAGCAGTTTATTAGACATGCAGATTAGGTCAATATGTTAGATAAAAATACTTGTAGGAAGTGGAGATGAGAAGAGATCATATTTAATGTTAGTAGTTTTGAAGCCAAAATATCACTGTGTTTATTAATGACATGTATTTGATGGAGTTCAATGGCTTAGTGGTATTACTTTTTAATAAAAATGGAGGAGTGTATTTCTAAAGCTTTAGGATAGATACAGCTAAAAGATATACAATACAAAGCATGCTTTGTAAAGGGTCCATGAAGCAGTGACTGAGTATACATGTCAGATACCAGGTTTTCATGAAAGCTTCTGAGGGAAATAAGAGCAAAGCAGGGAAAGACACATGTATATCTACTAAGCCTGAGCATGCAAAAGCAAGGAAGATGTGTCCTTTTGCCTTAAAAAGCTTCTCCTGGTGGTTAAAAGAGATGAGAAGTAACCAAGCATAGTGTAAGAGACTAGGGTAAACTCAAACATGCAACTGTTCTCTAGTAAAGCATCTTCTTGTATTTTTGGGTGCTCATTTATTTCTGATGCAGAAATCTAGAGAATAATTTTCTGATGCATTCTCAATATAGAGGAGTTAACATTCAAGAATAGAATCACACAAAGTACTGTTCTGCAGAATTACAAATCATTTAAGATGGTTTCTTGAATACACTTGCCTAAATATATATGCACTTAAAAACTATACTGTTTAAGAATGTGATCATTTCTAGTCTTGAAGATTTCTTGGATTAGAAATGTCCATATCTTTGGCAAATTTCTGCCAAGGATATCTAGACATAGGAGTAAAGTTGGCTTTCCTATATTTTCCAATTTAAAAAGTATCTTCACAAAAACTACAATGTGTATAATCAAGACATTTTTCTGCCAAAGCTTGAGTGTTTATTACAGCTAGCACTGAGTATGCATATGACAGCTGTGTGTAGGAAGTATAAAAAAACAAACCATATTTAACTTGAATGTAAGACTATTTCAGCCCGGATTCCTGTCTTGCTAAGAAGCTATCTAGCAAATGCTTTATTTCTTTTTCTTTCAATTTCTTTGCATGTGCTCTGGAGAAACCTGAATATGGAAGCAGAGTTTTCTAAACACTAATATCTCAGGTGGGGGGTTGATTTACCAAGCACAGTGAAATGAAGTGTCTGGAATCTGGTAATGGCTTTCTGAAGTTCGAAATTTGCCTCTACTGGCAAATAACCATGGGACCTTCAACTAACTCTTTAAATTCTTTTTTTGCTATCTTTAATGATGACTTGGTGCATGAGTGATTTGCAGTATCTTCAGATTATTCATTAACAACATCGGGAAGCATTGATAAATGCTATGAGAACATGGTAAGCAGAACACGCATGTGAAGTACTAGTGCAGATTACCTGGAAAGGTAGTTGCCACAGTCAAATGATATAGCAGTCATATGCACATTTCAGTACAGTGACTGATACCTAGTAAACTGACAATAAATGTTACTTGTTATTGTATTTTCTAATAAATTTAAATTGATAGACTTGTTGTTGGATGTAACTTACTTTTCAAAACTAAGAAACTGAAACATGAATATCTTAGAAACTTGGAGCACCATGAAGTAAAATAGAATATAAACCTTATTGTAAGTACATATTTGAAATATATTCCCCTTACTTTCACTGACATAGCAATTTTTAAAGATATTATTATGTACATTTCCCAATACTGTTGTAAGAATTAAGTGAGATAATCATTATACAGCGCTTTGTAATCTGCAGAAACTAAACAACTATATGTTTTTACAATAAAGTTGCTTAACCTTAAGTCTGATAAATCATCACAGTCAAAAACTGTACAGTCATCAGAAATGAACAAATTTTATCTGCCTTCTTAGTTCAAATACTGGGGATTTTCAAATTAAACTGATAAAAGACAGACTAGCAAGAGAAACATGCATTTATTTGCACACAGACGGTTACAAAAGCTTAACAAATGATAAATACCTTATGTAGTAACCATACACAAAGAAGAATAGGGCACGCCTCTACAAGGAAGAAATAAATTGGTTTCCAAAAGGAAGTATTTGGAAAGAAGTTTGCAAACATGCTTGTTTCAATAAGGCTCAAGTACAGTCTTGAGGTAACTATAATGCCCCCTAATTTAGATCCGTGTGGATTTACTGGTGGTCACTCCCTTTTAGAAAAATCTGTCTTCAAATGGGAATTAATGGCAGCATAACTTTCAAAAAGCTTCTGTTTAAGAGGAAGAAGTCTCCAGAAAGTGATCCTTTTGAATATGTTGAATACTGTTTCTGGGGTTCTTTATATAAGATTTTATTCCTATTTTAAGTATTATCCTTTTAAGTGTTTTGCCTGCCTGTACTCAAATGCACATTGTGTGTTGTAGAACAGGCAGAAGCCAGAGTGGGCCAGTGGATCCTCTGTAGCTAGAGTTACAGATGGTTGTGAGGAGCCATGAGGGTACTGAGAATTTAATCTGTGACCTCTGAAAGAGATGTTAATGCTCTTAGTAGCTGAGACATCTCTTCAGTCACAATTATCTTCACCGTGATGCCTACATAGTCAGTGTGACAACAACAATTTTCAATTTCTTTCTTGAGATTGTCCCAGAATCTGATCTAATTTTCAAAATAGTGAAGAGAAGAAATACTGGATTTACATCGTGGATGACCTAATAGGTTCCAGAATTTGTGTAACTTACAAATGTTAGGAATGAAATGTGAGGCATGAAAATGATTTATTAAAGATAAATTAATTCCTTTATATAAATGAACTTAAGTGTGAAACAAACAAAAATTGCAACAAAACAAGACTATACAAAGAGTTTAAAAATATCTGAAGTGGGTGAAAGAGGTGGCTTCCACAGCTGAGAACAAATGCTGGTCTTGAAGGGGACCCAAGTACAGTTCCCAGAACCTACATTGGACAGCTCTGAACCGCCTAGAACTCCAGGTCCAAGGTATCTGACTGCAGGGGCATCTGCACACTCACACATGTACATTCTCACACAGAGATACCCACATGTGCACACAATGAAAGATTAAATAAATCAAAATAGTTTTTGAAAAATAAATCAGATGTAAGGATAGTGTTGAGAAAATTGTTAGCAAAATCAGGAGTAAATGAAAAAGAAATAAGTCTACTAAGAGACATGTTCCTACCATAAACTGAGGTTTAACTAATTGTGAACTGACTAATTTATGAAGATTAACAGTAATTCATCTTAGCTAACTCTTTCAATGGCAAGCTTTAAAAGATCTGTGGGCTTTCAATTCCACACACATTTCACTTTCTACAGATATTGTGATAAGCATGATAGTAGTAGTAGTAGTAGTCAGAAAACAAGACCTAGTAAGCCAAGTAAATCAAGAATTATTGGGAGTGAATAAACTACACAGAATTCTTAATTAGTAAATTAGCATTTAATTAATAATGCACTTGACCTTCTGGAAGTAGATGATTCTTCCTTATTGTCCCCCAAATCACACCACAGAGAAGGGCCATGCTTCAGGATTTGTACCAGATTGTTTCATTTTTCTATATATGGTGAACAGAGCAAGAATAGGTATGGTTCAACAAAATTCTAAAGTATCATCTAATGAGACCCGCACAAGATTAAGCCAATCAACATTGTTACAGGGATTGGGAATGGGTTCATGAACTCTCTAGCCCTAGAGACTTATTGTCACTTTTAGTTTGTTGGAAAAGAAAATATTTCACAAACACACACTCTAGATTATTCTCAAATCAATGCTCTTTCTACTTCTACCTCACCAGTCCTGTTTTATAGTTTACAGTGTAAACCAGTGCGGGTTGACAAAGTCACACCATGACAGCCAGTAAAAATGAGGGCATGTGAAAGAATAAATAAGCATAAATCTGCATAAAGATGCTTTTATTTCAGTAGAAGCTGTTTCTTGTCCTTTAGATAAAATGAAAACATAGCAACAACAATAATAAAGTAAAAACAGGACCTTGAGAGACTTAGGGCTCTGTGTGAGCCTTGTCAGTTTGGTTGCTCACCTTCCTGGACCTGGAGGGAGTTGGAAGGACCTTGGACTCAACATAGTGTAGAGAACCCTGATGGCTCTTTGGCCTGGAGAGGGAGGGAGTGGGGGTATGCTGGAGAGGAGGGGAGGGAAAGGGGGGTAGAAGGGGAGGAGATGGCAATTTTTAATAAAAAATAAATAAACTGGGAAAAAAGTAAAAACATTCACATTGTAGGCATTTACAAGGATTAGATTAGAAATTAGCAACACACATAGAAGAAAGTGACATGATATGAAAGTCACAAGATATGAATCAGTTTAAGAGAAAATTCAGGACTGCCACATTTATAGTATTAAGAGACCCAAGTTAAATTTTTATCCAAGTAGTTGTGGATCCACAGAGATGTGAAAGAAAGAAGTTCATGGAAATTTAAATCATCAAGAAATTAGAAGTTGCATAGAAAACTTGAGGGTTGAAATAATACTCTAATCCAAACACTTGGATTATTGATACAAGAGAATTGGAAATTTAAGGCTATTCTTGACTAAATAGTTTCAGGCCAGCCTAGGATATGTGAGACTCTATTTATCAAATATATATATAAGTTAATATATATCATATAATAATATAATATGTATTATACATACATATGTGGTATATATATATATATATACTATATACGGTGATTTCAATTTTAGATAAACAAAAATATGATTTCTTATAGATTGTCAAACATTATGCTGTTATTTCTGGTCCTTTCTCCTTGTACATCTGTAATGACAACCCCTTCCATAATTTAAGCTTTTTCTTCTCATTTCTCAAATTTCTGATTTCTCATCACTTATATCATGATATTACCCTCTCTACCCCACCACGTACTCTGTTTTTACTTTCCTGGATTTTGCAGTTACTTCAGGTTAAATACTCACAACCTGAAAATTTGAAGCCAGAAACTGTAGATGAGAGAGCTTTTGACCTTTGTGACCTTTGTCTTTTCATCGTCTAGTTACCTCACTGAATATAGTGTTTTCTACATTCATTCAATTTGCATTTCTTGATTTTGTTTCTCTTTAAAGCTAAAAAGAAACAAATAGCTTTATCCCATATATATTCTATATACATTTTCACTATACATTAATCAGTTGAAAGACATTTAGATTGTTTCCATTTTCTATATATTGTGAATAGAGCAAGATTGAGCATGGTTCAAGAACCTCTAAAGTCTCATCTAATGAGACCTGCATGAGATTAAGGCAATCAACATTCTGACAATGAATAGGAATGTGTTCATGAACTCCCTTAAACAACTCTGGAAATCCTATACTTTCTGAGGGAGGAAGAATTAGTTTAATATTATGGCCCCCAGTAAGTTGACCACACTCTAGTGCATGGCCCTGTGCTCTTCTATTCAATAGTAGAATGGCAGAAAAGTTTGAGTAGAGGATTTATTTTAAAAAGGAGGGAAACACAAGGACCACAAATGGTTTATGCAGAATGTGTAGGTCTGGAAGGAAGTGGGATGGTGAACATGATCAAAATACATTGTAGAAAAATTTTAAGGAATGGATAAAAGAGCTTTTAAGAAGAAAATCCTGTTTAAGATTTAATATTTAAGTATAAATTAGAAATGAACTTTGAATTTGTGAAAGGAAAACAATTTCTGTCCTATCAGTGGATGTATATGTGCTTTTTATTACCTGCAAATGTATTTTAATGATTTAAATAGAACTAGTTGCCTTCAGATATATTAATTCACTCTCTTAGAGAAAAAAAGAATCCTTAAGCATACAAATCACCAACATGACACCAATGTGAAAAGACCACTTAATTAAAAGATATAGAGAAATCGATGTGAACTTTTAAATTTATCAAGGCATATTAGATGATTTTCTAAGTGACATTTGCCGATTGCTAATGTAAAAGGTAATGGTAAGTCTTCATTAAAGGATTTTGGCAAATAGTAACTGAGATTCAGCTTCATAATCACTCTGACACTTCTTCCTTTCTTCTGTCCACTTTTCTGATATAACTACCTAGATGTTCTATCGTTTAGTATCCTGTGTTGACATTAAGATATTGCAAAATAAAAATAAAAATAAACAATCCTTAGCTCTGTCTCTTTGTTTGGAATATGATTTATAACTTACAGTTTCATTATTGTTCTGTCACAAGCTTTTACTTTCTTCTATAAACTAAAAAATACTGGTTCCCTGTGCTTGACAAGAAGTGTAGAAAGGAGGCTAATGCTTTCTTTGTAGTCTAGTCTGTTCACAGTAGCAACACCCTGCTTCTTGGTGAAAATTAGTGCTCTGTACTCTTTTGCAATCGAAGATTTACCCTAAACTCGACTGAAAGGCATAAACTTTCTAATGTTGTTGTAGTTGTAAATAAATGTCCAATTGAATAAAGTCATGACTACTAAGGAAATTCTTCCTCTAATAATAAATTCACTCTTCTTAATGTATAGCATTTAGGACATAATCACTTTTAACCACATTATGCTTGATATTTATTGTGATAGACTACTGTATTTACTCTCTGAGATTGGATGCTTCACCGATTCACCATTTATCCATTCATTCAATAATGTCCATTGGTGTGAGAGGTTCTGAGAAAAACAAAGATGAGAAAGTATTTTTCTTTGTTTAGTAAAAGGGTTCTAGTAAGAAAGCAAATAATTCTAAAGATTTATATAGAATTATAACAAAATATATTTTTGTAAAAGTTGTAGAGTAAGCAAAATTAATTATGCCTGGGAGGAAATAATGAGATTGTTCTTAGAGAAAACAGTAACTACACTGTGGAATGGATGACAAGTTGACCTTCAGTAAGGATATACAGAGTAGATAGTGTAAAGGTACAGTGTTGTAGCATGTATATAACAAGGAATTTAAGATGGATCTTCCCTGGAAAGGTAAATCATCAGGAGTTGAAATGCTGCTGTGGACAACTGAGTGTGCACTGCTCAGCAATCAGGCTTTTGCTAAACAGGCTACATGAGATGTTCAGTTTCATATTTTAAAATGTGAATTTGCCAGCGATATGGAGAGAGAATATCAGTACTGAAAAATAAATATTAGAATGCTAAGACAAAAATATGTTACAAGAGAAATCATAATTATTTTGAATTGAGTAAAAAATGAAATATGGGCTAAGATAAGCTACTAATAATTCTTCAATACTATGTTTTCCTACTTCCTTTCTAGCTCTTAGTTGATTAACTGAAAAATTAACTGTTTTTTTTACAGAGAAATGGAGCCGTGTGTGTGGGGGTGTGTGTGTGGAGGTGTGTGGGGGTGTGTGTGTGAGAGAGGTGGTACTGGCTCAAATGGTATACAGGCTGAGAAGTCCATTTGATGCTACCTATATCATCACAACCTAGAGAAATTGAGTATATAGTTAGAAATCCTGGGACCTGAAGCCAGTGATAGGCATTCTCATCACAGTGCCCAGGCCTAAGGAATAGAGGCACTGTGTATGAAAAGATTGAAGCCATATCTCAAGTAATTCATAAGAATAAACACTGATTTATCCTATGTAAACCTCATTGTATGGTGTTAGATGATATACTGATGCCCATGCCATGGAAAAGATCATTTACTTTATTCATTCTGTAATTTCAAGTTCTACTGTTACTCCAGAATCATCCTAACAAACACAAATAGAAATAAATGTAGGGAACACCTATCTCTGCATTCCATTGCTGTGTCCATCTGATATAAGAATCATCATCTAGGGCATGAAGGTAATTTATGGGGACAGCACATATTTAATATGCATGATGGCCTGGCTTAAGTCCCATGAATAACAACAGTTATAAAAATAATTATAGTATCAAAACTTTTGAATCATTAATGAAATACAGGAAATATTTCTGATTATTTTAAAAATAATTTTTAAATCCCAGTAAAAATAAAACTACATAAATAACTTTGAAGATTAAAAAAAAATCATACTTGAAATCAACCAATAAGGAAATGGGGAAACAGCTATCAAAATAACTTACTGTTAAATCAAAGTATTAATCTTATTGGTAAACAATTTCATTTTTGGAATTTTGTTATAGAAAGTGTAATTTTATCTCCTTGCTTAAAAAGATGAATCTTTAATACAATAAAGTGTTATTATAGAAAATAAAACTTTCTTTCTTTCTTTCTTTCTTACTTTCTTTCAAAGTAGTGCTTTGTTCGATCCTAAGTCTCTGAATTATCCAACGTCCAGATCCTGGCCATCTAGGCAGTATCAGGAACAGATTACCTCTCTCAGCATGGGCCTTAAGTTAGACCAGTCATTGACTGGCCACTTCCACAGTCTCTGAGCTACCATTATCCCAGTGTATCCTGCAGGCATTACAGGCTGTGGGTTGTAGGTTTTGTGGCTGAGTTGAGTTGGTGCCCCAGTCCTACCACTGGGAGTCTAGCTTGGTAACAGAAGATGACCAGGTCAGGCTCCATATTCGCCGTTTCCATTCTTAACACTATTAGAATAGTATTTTCATCTTTATAAACATCACACCACACCTGTTATCTAGTCCCGGGGAATATTGTGCATTTGACCTAAAATATTCATAAGCTCAATATCTATAATGTGAAGTAATAGAATTAACAACATATATTTGATGAAACTGGTGAAAGAAACTGAATGTAAAACATGCTATAGAAAAAGACTTGTAATGTGGATAAAATTTATGTAATTACAAAATATAAAAACTAGTAATTTAAATTTCAGGATAAATAGACTTGCAATTTTCTCATATTTCACTTTTTGAAACCTTGGTCACAAGCTATTTACATTAAGGAAAGGTACTGAAAACTTTAAGATGCACAGTCTAGCTGGAAAATATCATCAGAGTGCCTTTAAAGGCTTTATTTTGGATCCGTACCCTGTTCCTGTCTTTGCTTCCTGACTGTATTGAAGTATGTTATTTCTTCAACCACACAATTAGCTCAGTGGTAAAGAGTTTTCATAGCATTAATGAAGCTCTAAGGTTCAATTCTGTGCTAAAATAAAACAAAAAATGATTTTTAAGAGCTACTATTAGTCATATAGAATAATGTAAAAGTAAATCGATATCTATTCAATAAAAAGGAAATTATATATCTATGCCTAATTAATTACATTTTGAATATAGGGAAAATTGAAATAGTTTCAAAGTAATTGTTCAGAAAATAAAAAAAATAGTGACATGTTGGGTTCTGTCACTTGTTACTTTAATAAAAGAATTAAATAGAACTCTATGTAAAGGGAAATAGTTACTGTGTTTAAAACCCAGCATGTTAAACTGAAGAATGTAATAAGATTTTGTAATAATCTCTGCAAGGATGCATGACCTGAATCTAGTTACAGTTGATGTCACATAAGCCAAAACATGAGGATGTTCAGTAAAATTAAAACAATCAACACCAGGAAGTAAAAGAATCCTGAGGTCTTATGAAAGCACAGTATGGTTCAGACTGTGATGAATGTTTTAGCCCTTGGTACATTTGCCAAAAGGTACATCGAAAGTGAAATCTGTCAAATGATGTAACTGCAGAAGTACCATTATTAATATCCTGAATTAATTGTTTATAAAATGATCAGCCCTATACAAAGAACTGTAGGCAATGGAGGGAAGCTGGGACCCAAAGATATGGCTTTGCCGGGGAAAAACACACCAAATGGTGTCCAGTGACAAAAGGCCAGCCCTGAAAACATTCACTGAGTTAGAATTATACAAACTAAATAATTTATATTAGAAACACACACACACACACACACACACACACACACACAAACACACACACACACACACACACACACACACAGGTTCACTAAGGAAATAAGAAACCAAGAATTTGAAAGAGAAAATAAAGACCCATATGGGAGGGTTTGGATGAAAGAAAAAAATAAGAAATACTGCATTTAAATTAAACTTAATAGTAAATTAAAGAAAACAGAAAAAATCTAAAGCCAAACCTCTTCAGCTGCAAAAAACAAATAAAAAGCATGAAAGACCTTCTTGCTTGCAAAGTAGCTGTGCACGATGAACATCAGATTAGAAAGTCAACTGAACTTGGTGGTCTCCCGTTAGATCTGTCCCACCGTCTCAATGGGTAAACGCACTCCTCATGGTCCTGACTTCCTTGCTCATGATCTCCCTCCTTTTGCTCCTCATCGGGACCTTGGGAGCTCATGCGACCAAATCGGACTCTCTGAAAGTGGCTGATGGTGGAGGCTGACCAAGGAGCCAAGGACAATGGCGATGGGCTTGGTCTCTACGACATGGACGGGCTCTGTGTGAGCCTTGTCAGTTTGGTTGCTCACCTTCCTGGACCTGGAGGGAGTTGGGAGGACCTTGGACTCAACATAGTGTAGAGAACCCTGATGGCTCTTTGGCCTGGAGAGGGAGGGAGTGGGGGTATGGGTGGAGGGGAGGGGAGGGGAGGGAGAGGAGGAGGGGAGGAGATGGCAATTTTTAATAAAAAATAAATAAACTGGAAAAAAAAGAAAGTCAACTGAAACATCTCAAATTGATACACATTTTTTCATGTTAATAGTAATCTATATTCACTTACAGAAGATTTATAATGTATGTTCATGTATATACTCTGAAAAGATGCTTGCAAACCCCAAAGACTTTACTTTCTAGAGAAAACCATTTTTATTCACTCTAGGCGAATAAAAATCTCATCTATCCTACACAAAATCCCTTTGACCTCAGTCAATGGAATAGGAGCATGTGGATGTATTCCTCCCAAAGTGGAGTGGTGATGTGGCATGCCCTTCTGTATGCTGTGAATTTGTTTTATTACCATTGGTAATAAATAAATAATGAAGAAGCTGATTTGGCCAATATCCAGACAGAAAATCCCAAGAAGATAAAGTGAAAAAGAAGGCAGGATCTGGTGGAGGCCAACATCTGCCTGAGAACCAAGATGTAAAGTAACAATATAAATGGGTTAATTTAAGTTGTAACAGCTAGTTATTAATCAGCCTGAGCTAATAGCCAAACAGTTTGTAATTAATATTAAACCTCAGAGTGGTTATTTGAGAACTGGCATGCAGGAGAGAAACCTCAATTTATAAAGTGGAAATTGCCTCTATTTTTATTTCATGTGACAAAACATGACACTTTTAAGCAGTAAGGTTTGTTAGATCAGATAAAAATTATAAGTGGTAGGCAAGACCATAAAACCAAGATAGTTGAAATCCCTTACACTCTTACAATTATGAATTGTTATTTATTCATAGCTACATTAAATAAGTCAGTCCCTTTGGATTTTGCAAATAAATATGAGTTTAAAGCATAGTGTTATATATCCAATTTTAATAAACCAATTGCTCTGGGTTTTATACATAAACATTACCTTAAAAGTTGAACATTAACTTTTGGAAGAGATTCAGCATCCTACTCAATGAGAGAAAATAAATAAGCCTCATTTCCCTTTCCATAGAATTTATTTAATAGGTAATAAATTTATTACAATAACTGAGAGAAATAACTGTACTTAAGCAAAAAGAATGGTTGGTGTTTGATGTTAATAAGGTAACAATCAATGTCTTGTACACTATTCAGAAGACTGATCCCCAAAACCTTAAGTATACAGTAATAAAGTTGCATATTTGTGTTCATTATTTTTATTTATCTATCTATCATTTTAATAACTAAATATAACATATCAAAATGAATAACAAAATTTCAAAAAATTATGAAACATTGTTTTACTATATTCCATTTATTATTAGAAAGAAAATATTCAATATATAATTTCAGAAAGATATTACATAGAATTTTTCATATATTAGACGCAATGTTATGTGGAAGAATAAATAATACAAATAAATGAAAATAGCATAAAGAAAATTCCAGCCAGTTTCTAGAAAGCTAAAATATTCTGAAGTAGAGAAAATTTCCTGAAAATTGATTTATTAACTGGAAATCACAAATAATAGTTTTTAAAAACTAATATGAAATTTCAAATGGTAGTACGCAGGAAAAGAAAACCATTATGTTTTAAACCCCTTTTACTCTTACAATTATGAAGTGATGTATGTTCACAGCTATATTAAATAAGTCGTTTCCTTTTGGGTTTTGCAAATAAAGAGTTTAAAGCTATACATCACACTTTGTGGGTATTATAGAGTATTGGATATTGTTTCTCCTAAAAGTAATTTCACAAAAATGAGCTTTGGTCAAAGTCCCTAATCTGAAAGTAGGATAGCAAATGATAAACACAATAGTAAATAGAAAAAGGAAGGCACACAATAATTGAAGGAAAGTAGCTTGGCTGATAATACATTGTAACCAATAGAGTCTTTACTGCCCATTGGTATCTGTTGGCTTAAAGTTAGCCAATTTTGCTTTTGCAATAGCATGGCAAAACCTCCTTCCACAGTACTTCTTTAAAAAGTGAGTCTGCTTCAGTCACCATGTAGGAAATAACATTCAAGAGCAGGCATTTTTAGAAATCAAGGCATGACAAATGGAATTTTAACTTTAAATTGCACAGAGCATTTGAAGAACAGGTAAGCAGGTGTCTTTAAGGGAATTTCATTTGAAAACTAATTCCTATCGTAAACTATTTAATGTGTATAATTTATGATTAACACACCAAATGCTGACAAAATTAACTAATATACCTCAAAAAACTCAAATCATGCCTTTTATTTAGTACACTACTAACATAAAACTAAACATCTGAATATCAGCCAAGACATGAATAATGAGAAGAGTTTATTTTCATCTATTTACATAATAGTTTTAAATTTTGCTTGGAAAAGTTGAAATGACAAAATATAATTCTCCCAAAAGAAAGAAAATGCCTTCATGGCCAAGCAGCAGTGGTTGAGTTGAAAATACAGTTCATGAAGTTAAGGATTTGAAAGGCATCCCTATGTGTATGTGGTCAAAAGCGAAGAAATGTATAGCTCAGTTTGTAAAGAACTTGCTGAACAAACATGAAGACCAGAGTTTTGTACCTATTGTCCATTGAAAGAAAGCCAGAAAAGGAAACTGTGTGCACTTTGTTTTAGATGCTTTACAGTGGAAATTTATGGTACACAAGAATTCTAAAGAATGGGTATCTTCACTCTATCCAAGATGTCTAGAAGGATAACATTTATAAACTTTCCTACCCCAAATTTGTATATGAAGAACTTTATTATCTTTCATCCTAATATAAAAACTGTTATAACCAATATCTTTTTCAGAGTCTCTGAAATCTTGTCTCATTTTGACCTCTTCCTGCTGAAATTTTGAAAGGGTTGTAAATTACCACTGGATAGATGGATGTTGTAAAGGATATCTTGTAATAAATGGAAATTTGAGAGTGCTTGGCATTTATTTAGGCAGTTTATCTTTACCATAATTCCAAAGTGAAACTGTTTAATATGATATTGTCATTCTCAAAACTTCACAGATCTCCTCAATAACTCTCTAAATGTACTTTACATTTTAAACAGAATATAGATTTTCTTTATGTTGCCAATAAATAGTCACACAAAAGATTCAAATAACCAATTACTTTAAAACAGCTAAGAACTTTTCTAGGACTAGTCAAACATGGATGATTAATTTATTAATTTAAGATATATATTTAAGATAGCATTACAGTCTACTGAGTACTGAAGATTCTTTCTTCATGTCAGGCAAATAAAAGTACTGGTATCTTCAGTGGATTCACATTTGTTTAATTCTTGGTCATTCTGACTGGAATAAGATGAAATCTCAAAGGAGTTTTAATTTGTATTTTTCTGATAGCCAAGAATAATGGATATTTTCTAAGTTTTTCTCAGCTGTTTCAGTTTTATCTTTTGAAAAAGTATTTGTTTAGCTCTATACCATATTTTTAAGTGCTAGCCAGAATGTGGGAAAAGGGAAATGCTGTGGGACAATGGTTTGTAGTCTGACACTTGTATTTTAAATAAACATTAATTAGCCAGTAGCCAAGCTGAAAGTATAGATGGAGTGACCAGGAAGTAGAGGCAGGGCAATGAGAATTCTGGGCAGAGGGAAGCTTCAGTCTGCAGTTGTCACCCACACAGAAAGGAAGCCAGACACAGAGCAAGCAAGATGTGACTGTCTTTCCAAAAAAGGTACCAAGCCACATGGTTAACACAGACAATAATTATAGGCTAATATAAGTTATAAGAGTTAATAAAAAGCCTGGGATACTAGGCAAATCAGTTTATATTTAATGTAGACCTCTGTGTTATTTTTTGGGGACAACAACTACAGGAACCAGGAAGGACAGAAACCACAGTCAACAGAATGGCATGCCAACGTGGGGCTGACCAAATTCACTTAAAAACCTGAGAGAGCTTGGGAAGTTACTCTAAGTAGAAAAGATTAGAGTTAAGCACAGCTTCTTGATAGTAGCATTTTCTTGGGTGGGCTCTGCTTACTAGAGGCAAGTGTTCTCATTTAAGAGAGGCTTCCTGACTCAGTTTTAGCTGCAAAACCTTGCATTTCTTTTAAGAGGCCCTGCTACCAAACACTTAAATGACATTTATGAATAGCCAACAGCATGCTTCTTGGTGGTGGCAGGGACCATAAAATGCCATAGAGTTGTGACAATAAACATGGCACCAGCCAGTACCTCTACCATGAGGCTGTACTCTCAGAAAGCTAAAGAATGGGCTAGATCCAGCTGTCAAAGCCACGACTTTAACCCTAGTCATATCGTTTAGCAAATTAAAGACTCATGTGGTCAGAAAAAGAGAGATAGAGATAGATTCAGATAAAAAAAAAACTCTGAAGGTTTACAGCGTGTTTAAAAATATATGTAGGTTTGGGAGATAAAAGAAAAGGGACAAAGTCCTTAAAATAAGAAAGAGAGCAGTTGGGTGTGGTGGCACACACCTTTAATTCCAACACTTGGGAGGCAGAGACAGGCAGATCTCTGTGAGTTCAAGAACAATCTGGTGTATGGAATGAATTCCAGGACAGCCAAAGATACACAGAGAAAACCTGTCTCAAAAAGCCAAAAAAGTTAAAAGAAATAATAAAATAATTAGAGGTTAAAATAAAGCAATGTAAAGATAAAAATACACAGAGTCTGGATTCTGTATGTTATTTGGTGTTCTTTAAATTGTTTGATGGCTGAGGAAGGAGCTAAAGCTGCTAAAAGACATTTGATTATAAATGCTGCTGGAATATATATATATATATATATATATATATATAAAATGCTTTGACTTAAAAATTTAAGTCAAAAGATACATTACTTTGGATAAGAGGTTTTGCTTTTGTTTCCACAGGAAATGAGAGACTATGGATTCATTCTGTAATAAGAAAAATCAGGTTTGACTACGGAAGACCTCCTGAGAAATCTCTGATAGGAGGAATATCCCAGATGTCTGAGTGCTACATCCAGAACAGTTCAAAGACTGCTGCCTGAGATGATCAAGCCTCACACGATACTCCAGTCAGGACTTGGTCATAATTCTAAATTTTCTTTAGGTCCCCATAAAATTATCCGTGTCCCCAATCAGTAGGAAGTAGCCTGGAAAACTATTCCACATTCTCCCACCCCCCAAAATGGATTATGGATGTTTGCCTTTGTTTAGAATATTGGTTACAAGTTGTTATGGATAAAGCTCAGTAGAAAAGTTAAACTAAAGAGATTCAATTCAGAGTTCTTGTTTAAAAACTGGTGGGGGAGTGCCATGGGACAATGGTCTATACCTTGTCACTTGTATTTTAAATAAACACTTATTGGCCAGTAGCCAGGTTGAATGTATAGACAGGGTGACCTGGCAGGAAGTAGAGGTGGGACAACAAGAATTTTGGGAAGAGGGAATTTTTAGTCTGCTGTCATCACCCAGACAGAAAGGAAGCCAGACAAAGAACAACTAACATGTGACTGCCTCATCATAAAAGTTACCAAGCCATATGCCTAACACAAATAAGAATTATGGGCTGATATAAGTTTGAGAGATAATAAGAAGCCTGAGATACTAGGCCAATCAGTTTATAATTAATGTAGACCTCTGTGTGATTTCTTTGGGACTTAACAACTGCAGGAACCAGGCAGGACAGAAACCTCAGTCAACAGGGAAGCACCAAAACTGATAATACGAACACATTATTTTCACAAAGAACTTATCATTAACATATTAACATTGGATTAAGACACAGTGTGTGTAGGTAGAGACTGCTCATTCGTTTCCCACCTGCACAGACTCAAATAATCACATAGAAACTAAATTGATTACAAAACTGTTTGACCGAAAGTTTAGGCATCTGTCTAGCTAACTCTTACATCTTGAATCAAGATATTTCTATTAATCTATGTATCAGCACAGGGTTGTGGCTTATTGGTAAGGATCTAGCATCTGACTCCTTTGCTAGCTACATGCCATCTCCCTTACTCCAACTACTCTCTTTATCTCTGTTCAGATTTCCTGCCTGTCTTTACTCTGCTAAGCCATTGGCCAAAACAGTTTTTTTATTAACCAATAGTAATAAAACATATTCATAGCATACAGGGAGGAATCCATCGTCATCTCCCCTTTTCTGTCTAAATAAAAAGGAAGGTTTTAACTTTAATATAATAGCATTATATATAACAAAAGAGGTATCAAGCAAGACTTACAGTTACAATATTTATTCCATTTACATTTGACAAATTAAAGAAAATAATCATCTATTCTATCTTTGTGAGTCTAAAGTTTTATATCTACTTTTTCCTTTATCATAACTAAGAAAAACTATAACTCTCTTCAACTCTTCAAAGACCCCAGAAAAATATATTACCTAAATAAACAGGAAGTGCATAGTAATCAACTTCCAAAATTCTAGAATTGACAGAGACATCTTGCTACCTGGACCGTCACCCAAATTTCTTCTGTAATCTTGGGACATCCATCTTCAGCCTACAGGCCCATAGTATCCAACAGAGTCTTCCATAAGGTAAAAAATTTAAAGCTCTTTTCTGCCTTGTAATGGCAAAATTCATCAGTTGCTTTCTTCTGTGTCCTGCAGAATGTCTGGCAGTTTCCTCTGTGAAGCAAAAACCCTAAAGAATCATCTCATCTTTTGGAATGTTTAGCAGTCACTTTTCTGTGGGTCCTGCATGTCCAGGTCATACAGTATACCATTAAGCAGTCCAGGAAAGTGCAGTTTCTTGCCCAAATGGTTAGTCTTGTCACATTGGAGGCAAATTACATAATGAGTCTCTTCAATGCACATTAACCTCTCTGAAGTAATTGGTGCTGCCAGCAGTAGACATGTCTCACTGTCAAGAAAAACCTAAGTTCTTAAAACATTTTAAATGCCACATTCTATAGGTATTTGAAGCATTGAAGATTATCTAACTGAAATATATTTCTGTATACTAGAAAATCTAATTAACATGACTACAATTTGATTATTATAGATGACTATCTATTAATCTATATTTCTTAACTATACATTACATTGTTAAATGAGCTGCACAAACACAATACCTTACACAAGAGCAGTAATACATATACACAGTGTAACAAAATCAGCCTAAATTTGTATCAGTAGACCAAGATCCATATGAATGCAAGTATTCATTTCTATATCATATCCTTCTTATTATTTTTATAGGAATTGACTGTGACCATTAATAACTAACAATCAACACCCTAAATGAAAACAAACATTTATAAACAATTATGTTGAGAATTTGTATGTTGTTTCTCCAAACTGCTTCCTGTTATTTGTTTGTTGAAATACTTTTAAGGTTTGTGGAGAACTGTTGGAGCATCTTATTCTATCAAACCACATTAATTTGGAAGGAATCCACAGATTCTCATCTTCTGTGGAAACAAAAGCAGAATTTCTTTTCCAAAGTAACATATACTTATACTAAAATTTAAAAATCAAGATACCTTTAAAATATATACGTTGGTTTAGCTTGGTAGTCCATACAGTGAAAGGTCTCTTTGTATTTAGTTCATTCACCATCAAAAAATTCAAAGGAAACACAATAATATGCATAATCCAGACTCTTTGTGTATTTTTCAACTTTATGTGGCTTTTTTGTTACTCCTTTAATCTATGACTGTCTGTACTGTTTTATATTACTTTGTTGTTTCTTTAAAGGCTTTACTTTTGATAACTGTGTATACTCTTTCTTCTCTCTTTCCCAAGCTTACATATATTTTTAAACATACTGTGTCTCATTTAGAGGTTTTTTTTATATCTGAATCTGTCCTATTGTGTATCTAAAATTCTTTTCTGACATGGAGCATTTTAAAATGGTAACCAGTGTGGTCGTGGCAACTCTGGATTCTGGCTCCACCTCTCTTGGCATTTCGATGTATATTTACGGCCACATCTGGGACTGCTGGGTGGGAACCATGCACACGACTTCAACTCTGGGAGGAATGGTGCAGCCTATAAACTCTTTTTGTCTGAGTAAAACCTAAATCTGCCATCAGATGTGCTGCACAACCTGGAAATATCTCCGTGTGTGACGGCCGGAATCCACCATGCTTTCCTACCTGTGTATGCCTAGCAGGCCCAATTCAGCTACTTTTCCAGGCAGGGGTGCTGAGTAGCAGGAATGCTCTCAGCTACTTTAGTCCCAGTGGGCAAACAAGCATCCTTACCCGAAGTGGGTGGCTGGTCATGAGGATTAGCCCTATATTGGTTGCCATTTTGTAGGTAGAAACTGCTTGTTCATTTCCCAGCCACCCAGATTCGAATAATAATCATACAGAAACTAAATCAATCACAATACTGTTTGGCCAATAGCTTAGACATCTTTCTAGCTAGCTTTTACATCTTGAATTAACACATTTCTATTAATATATGTAATAATATATGTATCAGCACAGGACAGCGGCTTACTGAGAATCCAGTATCTGTCTCCTTTGGCAGCTACAGGGCATTTCCCTGATTCCACCTACTCTCTATCTATCTATCTATCTATCTATCTATCTGTCTCTGTTCAGATTTCCTGCCTGGCTTTACTCTGCTAAGCTATTGGGCAAAACAGCTTCTTTATTAACCAATGGCAATAAAACAACATATACATAGCATGTAGAGTTGAATCCCACATCAAATGTATATATCATAGTTACTGCTAATAATCACATTAAAGAATGAAGTTTAAAGACCACATAAGTAAAAAGTTATTTATTTCTGTTTAAAGTTTTTGTTTTTCTGCTAAGATCATACTTCCCATTAAAGTACTTATACATTTCCTTTTATTTCTCCTGCAGTCCATAACATGACCTTGAAAAAACATTTGTTAAAAATATAATTTATAGAGTTGCCTTTGGGCAGCCAGTCCCCAAATATGACACTGAGATTAATTATCAATTATGAAAGTTTGGCATTAGCTTAGGATTGTCCCAAGCTCTCTTATAACTTAAACTAACCCTTTCATACTAATCTATGTTCTGCCACATGGCATTACTTCTCTTTCATTTTGTCCCTCCTATCTCCTCTACCTTTGAATGTCAACTTTGTCCCCATAAGTCCCCCCTAACCTCTTCCTGCCTAGGTATTGGCCATTCAAGTCTTTATTAAGCCAATATAAGAGACACATCTTCACATGGTATACAAATATTACACAACAATGATATTTTGGTTTATATTTGGTGAATACTTCATGAAATTATAAACAGGCTTCCTTTTCTTTATCCATAAAACTGCAATGATGTAATGATCATGAATGAGTTTCCTTACCTTCTGCTAGCCTCATGTTAGCTTACATGATTTAGATTCACTAGGACAACTATAGTTAATTCAGATAGCCATTACAAAATGTGAGAAAAATATTGGCAAATTTTGTTGTTGTTGCTTAAGAACAAAAAGAAGATATGTTTTGATGTAGGTGTGTCTTCTATCTATCTGATGATTTCATTGGTTAATTAATAAAGAAACTGCTTGGCTTGATAGGTCAGAACATAGATGGGTGGAGTAGACAGAACAGGTTGCTGGGAGTGAGGCAGATGCCTCAGGCAATCGCCATGCCTCTGCTCTCTGGGTCAGACACAATGAAGCTCTGGCCCAAGATGGACATAAGCTAGAATCTTTCCTGTAAATCACCACCTCGTGGTGCTACATAGATTATTAGATATGGGTTAAAGCAAGATGTGAGAATTAGCTAATAAGAGGCTGAAACTAATAGGTCAGGCAGTGTTTAAATGAATACAGTTTGTGTGTTGTTATTTCGGGTGTAAAGCTAGCCAGGCAGCCGGGAGTCAGGCGGGAATGCAGCCCACAGCTCTCACTACAATGTTTCCTTAATATATTAGGAAGACTTAACAGTTTACCAACTATGACTAGGAAAAACCTATATAAAAGCTCATAGACTGCTAAAATTACATTATACTCCATCAATGGATGGTTGCCCCTACTTAGCACTTTAATAATTTTTTTTTCATTCCTCCCATTTCCATATCCTTGGGTATGAACCCATTCCTTATGAACACCAGGAGATGCAAGAATCAGTTTTAGTTTCTCAGTAAACAGTGTGATGATCCACTCCTCATTTCTTCACTTGCTTTAAAATTAAACTGTTGACCTTTAGAACAGAGTAGAATTTCTTTACCTAGTGTGCTCTCAACAAAACTCTTGTGATAGATCAGGAATTAGCCAGAGTGACAAGTTGACAATAATGTAGTCCTTGTTCAACAACATCATATTTAGTGCATGAGTAAGTCATAATAAATTTGAAATATCCTTCTGTCCTCCCATCATCAGCCAAATAATCCTGAATGCATAATCACTCACTAACCCATTTCTTAGGCAGTGATATGTAATTACAATGGCATCATAGAAAGAGGATCTGAAAGTGTGAACTCCCATCAGAGAATACTATCTTGCAAAATATTGCGGGGCACGTCTTGTTTGATTTCTTTTAAATTTTAATCAAGCTTAACACACCCAATGTTTGTAAAGGAATTCAGCTACCTGTTAAAATAAATAGTTTAAGTAAGTGTGCTTCCTATATGTATTTCATTGTGGATTAATACATAAAACATTTGTTGACTTTTCACTCACTGGTAAGCATTATTTACAAAACTGGGACCCTAACACAGTCAGTAATCACTATCTTTGGAAAGAGAGGCTTCATTTTTCTTCATATTTATTTACTTTTGTGGGGGAGGTGTATCCAATCCATTGCACATGAGGACAGTCAGGCCTCTCCTACCATGTGGATTCCCTAGGAAGCCCCACTGAAAACTGAGGAGAGGTCTCACAATCCTTAAATGACTTTTAAATATGTTTCTTACTTCAAAGCTTTTATGAGCATTGTTCCCATTCTTGAATATCATTCATTTTTCAAAACATAACCTTTCAAAAACGTATCTGATACCTCTGATTTCAAGAGGTGCCTGTTGAAAGACTTCAAAGGGAGCAAAAATGAGTGCATGTTTATTAGACACTTTATATCTTAATGTCTGACAAAAGTATAAACTAATCCATGTAAACTACCATATAATAATGTGGTTAAGAATAATTTCAGGCAGAGGTAAAATTGTTGACTTTTCAGAAAATACCATACTGGGAAAATCACCTAGGTACCCTCCATGACTGTAATCTGAGCCTTATTCCAACTGGAATTTTGGTCACATTTAACTGAGTGAAAAAATACCTTCTGTTTACCTATCACTTCAAAATATTCAGGATGTTTGTGTTTTGTAGATAGATACCAGTAACACAATGATTTCAAAGAGCCAATAGGAACTACACATCCCTGGGTCAAAAGCAAAAGTAAGGACAGCAGACACTGATAGTCCATTCAACTCTACCAGGTGGTGGTGCCAATGGCAAAGTAGCATAAGAAGCAAAGGCAAAGTAAAGTTTTTTTCTGTTCTGCCAGACATGTTACTAAATTTTCAATCCTATCAAGCTGTCCTAGGACTATTATGTTAAGTGTTTCAAAATACCTTGGAGAGAAGTGTTTTTTTTTAATCCTTTCTTAGTTAAAACCAATGTATTTTTTAGCAGTGAATGTTTGTATCTTCAATTCACCAAATCATTATTGCATTCATAGAAACAAGACATGTAAAAAGCAAATAGCAATTTTTGTTGCATTATCCATATTAGTATCTAGAATTAAAACAATTTTCATGCATTTAAATGACAAGTTCCACTCTTTATCCATTTGCATATTTGCTGTAGATATTATTCTATGCTTCTTGATTTTCATCTTCATATTCCTTTTCAAGACCCTGATATCAGTAGAAGCTTTAAATTGTTCAAGTTGAAAATAGCTTTTCTCTGTGCTTATCCATTTCCATCCTTTGGCAGTAAAAGGAAGGTCTAATCTCACCTTTGCATGTAATTGAGACTCCCTTCTGAGAGCCTGCTAGAGAAGGAACTCTTCCACCTAACTCTCTGGATAACTGAAGAGAACATGGAGCAGTATGTCCTATTTATCTGTCTGTATACCTATCTGGCATTCTAAACAAGAAATTCATTAGTATGAAGGATTATGTCACATATATCTTGATATTTACAAGGTTTGATATTTTTCTGGCAAGTAGTAAGCACTTAATGAACAGCTGTTAATTTGTCTTGAATTCATCCACACAATAAAATACGATTTATTTGTCTTGGTTTGGTTCATAGTAAAAAGAAGTACTATGCTGGTTGTCTTCTTTAATATTTTAAAACATTGTCTCAATATTATGAGTGCTTCAATTTACCTCTCAGAGAGAAGAAAAATGAAAACTGTGATCGATCAGGGAAGATTATGCCCCTATTTTTTGTCTGACAGTCTATACAAATTTTCATCAGCTAACCATTTGTACAGCTACCAGGGCTATAATTATACATTCACAATCTTGAGTAGCTTGATCTCCTTTAGGATACTAGTTTCTGTAAACAAAGAAACAGGAGAAGAAAAGGATGTTTATTTTCACTATTTTTATTCCGAAACTCAATAGAAATACAAGAAAGAATAATGATTTGAGGGAAATACTGCATTTGAGTGATGGATCTTCTGGAAGACAATCAGGTCTCCTTGCTGGCCAGGCAGCTCGCCAACAAATGGCATACCTTGCTGCAGGCACGCTATTAAAACAAAGGAACTCCCACCTGCCTGGGTGCACTCATTACCCGGTCCCAGTGCCCAAACAGGCTGAACTGTGGGATTTTATGGCCCCGAAGATGGGAGGATGAAGGGGGTGGGGGTTCTGGGTGCAAGCTGGGAAGGGACAGGAAGAGAGAGGCCAAGTTCAAAGTCTTTTACATTAGTTTGTCAAATAGATATTTCTACCTCAGGTAATCTTTAGGCTTAGAAATGAAGACCTTCCACTGGAACAAAATTACAACCACACATAGTCAGAAGGTGAGCTTCTTGACTGCTGAGTCAACAATATGTAGCTCCACCTGAGCTTCTCAGCGGCTTTCCAGGCCTCCATTTTCTAACCTGTCGGGATATGTCCATAATATACCAGATGTTCCTGTTTTTCACTTTCCCTGTATTACAAAGTCTTCTTATCACTCATCTTTGCTGTACTAGTTGCCATCTAAAGCCAAGATGGTTTTTAAAGTAGTACCCAGCACGGCTCTGATTTAGTTAGTTAGATGGTTTTTAAAGTAGTACCCAGCACGGCTCTGATTTAGTTAGTTAGATGATTTGTAAAGTAGTACCCAGCACTGCTCTGATTTCGTTAGTTAGATGTTTTGTAAAGTAGTACCCAGCACGGCTCTGATTTAGTTAGTTAGATGGTTTGTAAAGTAATATTCAGCACGGCTCTGATTTAGTTAGTTAGATGGTCTGTAAAGTAGTATCCAGCACCGCTCTGATTTATTTAGTGCTTAAAGAGCCTAGCATGTACTTCAAGTGGACATGTTTGAAACCTAACTTCCAATTTACTGTGGGGCAAATAGTACATCCACACTACTAGCCACATTGTTGATAAGACTCTCCTTGGTGTGAATATTCCCTAAACATATTGCCCAGTCACCTACACTTTGCCTGTATAAACAGTTTCTTTAAGTATTTTGGCAATAGTCTTAAGGTAGTTTTCTGTCTCGACTACCTGTGATCCCATGAAACCAATTTCTATAGCTATTCATAGTCAAAGACATAGGAAGACAGAGATAGGAAAACTGAGGATGTTAAGGATTGTTTCTGATTGAAAGAAAATTCTTCTGTGATTCAGACACCTGCTTGTCCAAACAAATTTCTATTCAGAATTCAAAGAAATAAATTCAGAACACTTGGAAGAAAGCCTTTGAAAGCCTTTGAAGGCTGTTTAGCTAATTTCCCAAGATAATAGCAGGCATTGTATCATGGGTTTATATTTGCTTTATTTTTTTATTTTTTGGTCCTTAACACATAAAACCATAAAACTTGTTTTATGTTTAAGGTTTTTCTTAAATAAAAAGAGGGTTAAATGAAAAGTTACTGTCTTATTTTTCTAAAAAGAGAAAATGATACAGACTTTTAATTTTCTTTCATGAATGGAGAGTATTTCAAAATATGAAATACTTTGTAGGATAATAGAAAGGAAATGAACAGAGGCCTTAAACTGCTATTTCATTTTGTGTTGACATATTCACAATAGAACATGGCATTCAGTATTTCTTACAATGGGAAAACAGAAGAATACAGTGGTAATGAACAGTGCTTAACACAGTCTGTCTCATTTTTCAAAACATAAATGTCCTGTAGAATGAGTTCAAAGAAATGAAATTTTGTAAAAAGGGAGATGGAAGCGAAAAACTGGGCATAAACCATGACCCTTCCAAGTTTCTATAGCTGTAAGGAAGACAGAAATAAAAGAGGGACAATAAATAAACCCGAAGTAAATTGGTAGGAAAGAAGCCTGTCTACGGATAAAAAAATATTTGAACAAGTATTGCTTTGTGAATTATCTGGACAGTAACTACTTCTAATCAGAATTAAAATAAACATAAAAGGAAAAGGTAATAATGAGTAAGAAAACTTGAAGAGAACATATATTTGGGGAAATGGACTCAGCATAGGATTTTCCATTCAAATTGCCTAAGTCTCAAAGCTTTCTTGTATTAATTTTAAAACTGGGTATTTTTGCATTTACATTGAATATTAAAATCCATTTTTGTTTATCATTTTTTCTATGAAGAAGACCTTTCAGTTTCCAAGAGGTCACTCAGCAGCGTCTGTGCCTTCTCAGGTTTTTTTTTTTTTTTTTTTTTTTTTTTTTTTTTTTTTTTTTTTTTTTTTTTTTTTTTTTTTTTTTTTTCTCATGTCTGGTTAACCTACAAATAAATGTTGATTTGAAGAAAATAAGATAATTGGCTGGGACATGCCTTTGAGGCTATCCCTTTTAAATGTGCTTCCTATAACAGTGTGAACCTGATTCCTCAGAGATTGATTTGAATGCATGGGAAAAGAAAATTCCATCCACAAAATGTAATCTCATGTGTTAATTATGGCTGCAAATATCAGAAAGAAAAATGTTCTTCTTAGGAAAGGGCAGATCTTTTAGAAACGAAAGAATGAGTCATCAAAATCAAAGTTACTGTAATTCTCAAAGAAAGAATTAAAGGATCTGTGAAATATTGAGTAGGAGTGGAGTAAGGAAGGATATAAAGAAAAAAATCCACTGAAATTCTAGATAAACAACATTCCAATCTTAGGTGCTAATCTATTCCTGGCAATTCTGCTCTTCTAAGTGTTTCTAAATGTTTTCACCTCTGCTTTCAGTTGAAGGATACAAAATTAATGCTGAAAAAATTTCAGTTTTCCACTCAACATGCACACAAACACAAACACACACGCACACATGCACAAACAAATACACACACATAAATAAGCATGTTTGTGCTCATCTGAAAAAGTCTTTGCTAAAATACATTTGAATATTGAATGATACTAAAAACCTATTCAGCAATAAAAAATTAGCTGGCCAGTTCCTCATCTTTTATCTTTTATTTAGTCTTCATGATCCTATTAACAGATAAATCATGATTCCTCCTTAAGAATTGGTAGCCATTTCATTCATAGAAAAAAAAACAACTTCATCAAAAAAGTAATTCATTTGTGACTCATGTATGAGAACAGGTGACAAAGAAGAGAATAAAAAATGATCAGAAGACTTTTGCTCAGATACTGTGACAGCAAGCATATAAAAAGAAAGTAGATTTTAATTTTAACCAAAATAATTATGAAGGTTGGTACCCTTCCACTTTCTCTTCAATAAGGTTCAGTGTGGCTGGCTTTATGTTGATGTCCTTGATCAATTTGGATGTGAGTTTTGTGCATGGTGATAGATATGAGTCTATTTTCATTCTTCTACATGTTGATATCTAGTTATGCCAGTACCTTTTGTTAAATATTCTTTCTTTTTATTTGATTTTTTTGCTTCTTTGTCAAAAATCAGGTGTTTGAAGTTGTGTGAATTAATATCTGGGTCTTCAATTTGGTTCTATTGGTCATCGTGTCTGTTCTTATGCCAATACCAGGCTGTTTTCAGTACTGTAGCTCTGTAGTAGAGTTTGAAATCAGGGATTGTGATGCCTCCAGAAGTTCTTTTATTGTACGGGATTATTTTGGCTGTTCTGGGTTTTTTGCTTTTCCATATGAAGTTGAGTACCTTTCTTTCAAGGTCTGTGAAGAATTTTTCTGGGATTTTGATGGGCATTGCATTGAATCTATAAATTGCTTTTGGTAAGATTGACATTTTTACTATGTTAATTCTACCTACCCAAGAGCATGAGAGATCTTTCCACTTTCTGGTCTGTCCACTTTCTGGTGTCTTCTTCAATTTTTTTCTTCAAAGATTTAAAGTTCTTGTAATAAAAGTCTCCTTCTTGTTCGGCTAGAGTTACTTTTAGGTATTTTAGTGGCTATTGTGAAGGGTGATGTTTCTCTGGTTTCTTTCCTAGCCCTTTTTTCATCTGTGTACAGGAGAGCTATTGATTTTTTTTTTTTTAGTTAATCGTATATTCTGCTACAATACTGAAAGTGTTTATGACTTGTAGAAATTCCTTGGTAGAATTTTTGGGGTCGCTTATGTAAACTACTATATCATCAACAAATAGTGAGAGTTTAACTTCTTTTCCGAATTGTATCCCTTTGATATTCTTTTGGTTTCTTGTTGCTCTGGCTAGGACCTCAAGAACTATATTGAATAGATATGGAGAGAATATCCAACCTTGTCCTGTTCCTGATTTCAGTGTGATCACTGGATGTTTCTCTCCATTTAGTTTGATGTTGGATGTTGGCTTGCTTTATATTGCTTTGATTATGTTTAGGTATGCTCATAATCGTGCCACAAGCACATGTGTTCAAGTATCTTCACAGCAGAAGTGTTTGTCATAGCCTGAACCTGGAAACAACCTAAATGCCCCTCAACCGAAGAATGGATAAGGAAAATGTGATGCATTTACACAATGGAGTACTACAGAGCAGAAACAAATAATGACATCTTGAATTTTGCAGGAAAATGGATAGAGCCAGAAAACATCATATTGAGTGAGGTATCTCAGACACAGAAAAATAATTATCACATGTACCCACTCATAAGTGTTTTTGAAACATACAGAAAAAAAAAGAAAAACCAGCCCACAAATCACAATCCCAGAGAACTTAGACAACAATGAGGACCCTAAGAGAGATATACATAGATCTAATTTACATGAGAAGTAGAAAAAGACAAAATCTCCTGAGTAAATTGGGAGCATGGGGACTTTGGGGGATGGTTGAAGGGACCAGGAGAGGCAGGATGGGAGCAGAGAAAAACATAGAGCTCAATAAAAATCAATAAAAATGTTGTACCTTCAAAAAGTTGAAGAGATTAACTAAAATTTATTAAAAATAAGTTTATTCGATTTTTGTTACTCAAAGCACCAGTTTTAGCCACATCATATAACAATCATATCTTTTTTTTAATTTTTCAAACCTCAAGCAAAATGTTAGATAGAATAGCTTGCTGATTCAGCAGGTCCACATATCAAAAACAATCTTATATACCACACTTCTTCTTTGATGTCTCCAAAAATCTAGAATTAATTGTCCTTTACCATTAAATGTCCTTTCTCAAAGAGATCAAGTTCTCTTCATTTGCATAGGTTAAACACTCTGGAAAACTACCCTAGAACTCTGAGTAGAATAAAAATGTTACTCTGATATCACTTTTTAATGACAAAGTAGGGCTGTGATGGCAGCTGGGGAAAAACCATGCCTTGAATGGCCTGTACTATTTGAAGATTCAGTTTTGACCTCACCAATGTATCCTTGTCTGATTTTCCTGCTGGTTTTGGAAAGGTTTTCACTTTAAGTACTAGCAAACTGAAATCAAAAGATCTATAGTGACATTCAGGTACCTGTGTAAATGCAGAGGCTATCCTAATACTGGCACCATGCTCATAATAGTTCTAGAGTAAGCCTATAATTTTTTTGCAACTAGTTCCTGTGAGACTTTGCAGCACTCTGAAGAAATAATATAGGTGGCATCATTTTATCATCATCGAACACAATGTACATTGCACATCTCCAGAGGGAGTATGGAGTTGAACATTTTGTTATGTGTACTCCCCCTTGCATCTTTGTTCCTATTTGTTTGCTGTCATGTTGCCTCTTGTAGAGAGGGCAATTCTCATTATAGATAAGAACAAGGTTAGGTAGGTGGCTGACTTTGTTGTCTTTATATAAGTCACAGTTTCTATATGGCTTTCTTATGGCACATTGTTTCTCAATTCTATAGTGAACACATATTCCCAATTGGATAATGGATATATACATACATACATACATACATACATACATACATATATACATATATATTTTTTCAATAGCCATAGATATTGACAAGGATTTATTCTAAAAAAATGAACAAAAGAATAGAAATATCCAAGATTGTAAGTAGCTTATGGAAAATCCTGTCGGTGTGAAAGAGAAAAAAGCAGAATATAAGCATAGGGATTTTATCTTAAAACTCTGAAAGATCACATAAAGATAAATCCACAGGTTCCTTCATATAGAAAAGATTCAATGAAATAATTTTATGAGTTTACCTAAGGAAACACTTGTACAGGTGTTTCAAAAAAATCAACAAAGGAAAAGAGAAACAATCATGTGTGTCACATTCACTAAACACAACACATTAGATCATTGCAGCTCAACTCTGATGAGTATGAACATAGACTCCTGATGTTCCCCATTAGGAGATGATGAATTTGTATACTAGCTATAGTTAGCTGTTGTTTGGGTTCTATTGGGAAGAAGAATATTGTCTTGTTATTTACAGCTCAGGTAGAAGGGCAGTACATGTCCACACATAAACTTCAGGCAGTGAGATCCAGAAACCAGCAGCTGGAAATTAAACTATCAGTAAAATTATATGGGGCTACAAAACATGAACAAAGCTCGAACTGTAAATTGCCCTGACTCTAAGCTGATCAAGCAGATAACGCCCTAAGTCTCCATTAGGGTCTCCCATGCAAAGGTAGATACCAACATCTCTGGAAGTACCTGTGTTACAAAATATACAAATCTTCAAATAAAGCATTTACCTCCTTTTTATTCTTTTTCCTCATCTTTCTTGAATTCATTCTTTCTTTCTCCCTTTTCTTTCATTCTAGAAAAATAAAAGCAAATATTACGATAATATTTGCTATGCATTAAAAGGGATAAAATCTATAGGCATCTATATTATGTTCCAACAACATATTATAAAGACTGTAACGTTTAGTAAAATGACTAAATTAGCTCCTCTGTGAATGTCTCAGGTCATGTGGCTGCATCTGGTGATGAGATTCATTCCAATAGAGTCCTAGCATGAACAAGAAGAAATACAGAATACACACATGTATAGGGGATCTCTATTCCTTCTTTTATAAAGTCAATATCAATCATGAAGTTTCTAGATTGCATGTTTTCTAACTCTATCTCCAAAAGATCCCATATCCACAAAGAAAAGAGAAAGCATCTATTACTTTAAGACCTCCTAACAAGAATCAATTTGTAACAGATAAGCCCTTTAAGGCCCACTCGAACTATATTCAAATAATGGTAAATTCCATGTTAGAATAGATCTTGTATTTTTATTTAGAAATATATAATGTGGGATGTCCTTCTATATATATATATCCTGCTTTATTGTCTAATGAATAAAGCCAAAGTCTTATCAGAGTAAAGCCAGGCTGGAAAATCTGAAATATATATATATATATATATATATATATATATATATATATATATATGTGTGTGTGTGTGTGTGTGTGTGTGTGTGTGTGTGTGTGTGTGTGTATATATATATATATATATATATATATATATATATATGAGAGAAAGTCAGAGAAGCATCATGTAGCTGCTAAAGGAGACAGACACTGGAAACTTACCTGGAAAGCCACAGCCTCATGGTGAGACACAGAATAATAGAAATGGGTTAATTTAAGTTGTATGAGCTAGCTAGAAACATGACTAAGCTATTGGCCAAGCAGTGTTGTAATTAATATAGTTTCTGTGTAATTGTTTGGGTCTAGGTAGCTGGGAATGATAGAGCAGTCTCCATTTATGTAATGGCATCCAGCATGGGGCACAAACTCACAACTCTGAGATTAGGAAACTCATGCTCTATTGACTGAGCTAGCCTGGCTTTACTATGTTCAAGTTAAAACATTCCTTTTTAATTAGACAGGAAAAGTGATATGATGCAGATGTCCTTCTGTCTTTGTGTTGTTTTTATTAGTGAATGAATGAAGCTGATTTGGCCAATGGCTTAGCCAAAGAAAGCCAGGCAGGAAATCCAAACAGAGATAGAGAGGGAGAGAATAGGCAGAATCATAGAGATACCATGTAGCTGCCAAAGGAGACAAGATACTGGAACTTTACCCGGTAAGCCACTGCCTTGTGGCAATACACAGAATAATAGAAATGGGTTAATTTAAGATGTAAGACACTATTGGTCAAGCAGTAATGTAATTAATATAGTTTCAGTGTGATTATGTGGGTTTGAGTAGCAGGAATCAAAAGAGAAGTCTCCTTTTAAAAATATACTTTAATGAAAACAATTAATACATTTTTATACTTTGAAAATTCGAACACAAATACAATGTCTCTTTATTAGACCCACCCTTAAATTCCCCCTCAAATTCCTCCCAGAACCTTGGATCACTTCTCCCTCCCTCCTCATACCCCCCATTATCCATTTTCCTCATGTATTTATGAAGGTAATAGTTTGTTTTAAACTATTCTAGGGAAAGAGTACATAAGGCCTGAAATGGCATGTCAGCAGAAAACCAGAGCAGCAAACTAAGAGATCACACCCTAACCACATATTTTATTTATTTTTTGCATGCCAACCATAGATTTCCTTCTCACCTCTCCTCCTTTTTCTTCCCCCTACTTCCCTTCTACCCACTACAACCAATCAGCCTCCCTATCCATTCAGAAGGGGTAAACCATACCATGAGAGTAAGCAAATTATGGCATATCACGTTGAGGCAAGACCAAACTCTTCCCCCTTGCATTAAGGTTGGGCAAAGGCATCCCACCATAAAGAATAGGTTACAAAGTGGAAGTTCAAGGTTCTGGTCCCACTACTAGGTACTACACAAAATACCAAGGTACAAAACTGTCACCCAGATACAGAGGGCCTAGGTCAGTACCACGTAGGCTCCCTAGCTGTTAATCCAGAGTTCATGAGCTCCCACGAGTTTGGATCAGCTGTATCCTTGGGTTTCCCCATTGTGATATTGACCCCCTTACTTATATAATCCATCCTACCTTTCTTCAGCTGAACTCCTGACCTCAGTCCAGTGCTTGGCTGTGGATCTCTGCATCTGCTTCTATCAATTACTAGACGGAGGCTCTATGATGACAGTTAGGGTACTCATTCTGATTACAGGGGAAGGCCAGTTCAGGAACCCTCTCCACTATTGCTAGGAATCTTAGCTGGGATCATCCTAGTGGGTTCCTTGGAGTTTACTTGGCACCAGGTTTCTGCCAAGCCCCACAGTGCCCCCCTGTATTAAGACATCTCTTTCATTACTTTCCCCATTCATCCTACCCCCAACCTGACCATCCAAATCCCTCATGCTTTCATCCCCCATCCCCTCCCTTCTTCTCTCGCCCCAGTTTCCCAGGACTTCTTATCTATTTCCTCTTCCAAGTGAAATCCATGCATCCTTCTTATGGTCCTCCTTGTTACCTAGCTTCTCTGGGGCTGCGGATTATCCTTTGCATTACTCTAATAACCATTGATGAGTGAGTACATGCCATGTTTGTCTTTCTGGGTCTGGGTTACCTCATGCAGAATAATTCTTTCTGGTTCCATCCATTTGACTGAAAATTTCATGATGTAATTGATTTTTTTCCACTTAGCAATATTCCACTGTATAGATGTACCACATTTTCTTTTTCCATTCTTCAGTTGTGGGACATCTAGGGTTGTTTCTACATTCTGGGTATTATGAACAATGCTGCTATGAACATTGCTGAGCAAGTGTCCTTGTGGTCTGATTGAACATTCTTTGGGTATATGCCCAAGAGTGATTTTTACTGGGTTCTGAGGTAGATTTACTCCCAATTTCCTGAGAAACCAACATACTAATTTCCAGAATGGCTGTATGAGTTTGCATTTCCACCAGCAGTGGAGGAGTGTTCCCTTTACTTCAATCTTCTCCAACATAAGTTGCCCTCAGTGTTTTTTATTTTAATCATTCTGACAGGTGTAAGATAGTATCTCAGAGTCATTTTGATTTGCATTTCCATGATAGCTAAGGATGTTGGAGCACTTTTTAATTGTATCTCATCCTTTTGAGATTATTTTTGTTGATAATTCTCTTTGTAACCTGTACTCTATTTTTTAATTGAATTATTTGGTATTTGGATGTCCAGTTCCTTGAGTTCTTTATATGTTTTGGAGATCAATCCTCTGTCAGATATGGATTTGGCAAAGATCTTTTTCCATTCCATAGGCTGATGTTTTGTCTTATTGGCAGTGTCCTTTGCTTTACAGAGCTTTTAATTTTCAGGTGGTCCCATTAATAATAGTAGATCTTAGTGTCTCTCCTATTGGTGTTATATTTAGGAAGTAGACTCCTGTGCCAATGCCTTCAAGGCTACTTTCCCACTTTCTCTTATCAGTTACAGTATAACTGGATTTATGTAAAGGTCTTTTATCCACTGGGGCTTGAGTTTTATGCAGGGTGATTGATAAGTACATATTTTTGTTCTTCTTTATGTCAACATCCAGTTATGCTAGGACCATTTGTTCAAGATGTTTTATTTTCCATTGTATATATTTGGCTTTTTTGTCAAAAATCAGGTGTTCATAGGTATGTGGATTTATGTCAGGGTTTTTGATTCTATTCCCTTTTTCTACCTCTGTTTTGTACCAATACCCAACTGGTTTCATTACTATAGCTCTGTAGTAGAGCTTTGATGGTGATATCTCCAGAACTTCCTTTATTTATTGTAAAGAACTTTTTTAAAGCTATCCTCATTGTTTTTGTTTGTTTTTTCATATGCAGTTGAGCATTGTTCTGTTGAATTTTATGAAGAATTGTGCTAGGATTTTGATAAGGATTGCAGTGAATCTTTTCTTTTGGTAAGATTGGCATTTTTAACTATGTTAATCATACCTACCCATGAACATGGGAAATCTTTCCATATTCTGATCTCTTCCCCAGTTACTTTCTTCAAAGACTTAAAATTCTTTTCATATAGGTCTTTCACTTGTTTAGCAAGAGTTATACCCAGTAAGTTATATTATTTGTGGCTATTAAAAAGGATGTTGCTTCGCAGAATTCTTTCAGCCCTCTTATCATTTGTATATCAGAGGGCTACTGAATATTTTTTAGTTAATCTTGTATCCAGCCACATTATTGAAGGTGTTTACCAGCCGTAGTAGTTCCCTGGTAGAATTTTGGGGGTCACTCATGTATACAACCTTATTATCTGGAAATAATGAAAGTTTGACTATTCTTTTCCATGGGTACCCCCTTGATCTTCTTTTGTAGCCCTTTTGGTCTAGCTAAAACCTCAAATACCTGATTTTAGTGAAAACACTTTGAGTTTCTTTTTGTTTGAATTTATGTTGGCTATCAGTTTACCAAATATTGTCTTTTTATGTTTATGTATGTCCCTATTTCCCTGCTCTCTCAAGAACCTTTAGCCCAAAGGGCTGCTGGATTTTCTCAAAGGCTTTTTCGGCATCCAATGAGATGATCATGAAGTTTTTTTCTTTCAGTTTGTTTATAGGGTGGATTACATTAACAGGTTTTCATATGCTGAACTATCCCTGCATCTCAGGATGGAGCCTGCTTGATCATGGTGGATGATTTTTGATATGTTCTTGAACTCTGTCTGTCAGTATTTTATTGAGTATTTTTGTATTAATGTTCATGAAAGAGAATAATCTGTAATTCTCTTTTTTTCTTTCATCTTTCTTTAGTTTGGGTATCATGGTAATTGTGGACTCATAAAAAGAATTTCACAATATTCCTTCTCTTTCTATTGTATAGAACAATTTGAGGAATATTGATATTAATTGTTCTTTAAAATTCAGATAGAATTCTGCACTAAAGCCATCTGGCTTTGGACTTTTTTGGTTAGGAGACTTTTAATGGCTGCTTATATATTTACTGAGGGTATATAGGTTTATTTAAATTACTTATTTGGTCTTGATTTAATTTTGGTATGTGTTATCTATCAAGAAAGTTGTTCATTTCTTTTAGATTTTTCAATTTTGTTAAGTACAGTTTTCTGAAGTATAGCCTAATGAATTTCTGTATTTTCTCAAAGTCTTCCACTATGTCCCCCCATTTTCTGATTTTGTGTATTAGGATATTTTCTCTCTCATTGTTTTATTTGGATAAGGGCTTGTCTAGTTTCTTCAGTTTCTCAAAATAATCAAGTCTATTTCATTAAATTTTTGTATTGTTTTCTTTGTTTCAATTTTATTGACTTTAGTTTTAAGTTTATTTTCTGCCATTTACTCCTCCTGGGTAAATTTCTTCTTTTTGTTCTAGAGCTTTCAGGTGTGCTGTTAAGTCACTAATGCAACATTTCTCCAAATTCTTTACATAGGCACTTAGTGCTATGAACTTTCCTCTTGGCACTGATATATATCTATCTATATCTATATCTATATCTATATCTATATCTATATCTATATCTATATCTATATATATATATATATATATATATATATATATATAGAGAGAGAGAGAGAGAGAGAGAGAGAGAGAGAGAGAGGCTACTTATGGAGTTTGAAAACCATTTGGGTAAGAAACTGTGCTTGCCTGGACTATTGCATAAACTGGGCACAAAGAACCGGCAGAAAGAGGATTGCTGAACTTGCCTAAAGGTGAGATGGTCTTTCGGGGTTCCTGATTTATGAAAGAGTCTGCGAGACATTTTGCAGGACACAGCAGACAGTGACTGAACTGCCTTTGAAATTTCCTGCTTCGTGGAAAAATCTGCTGGATACTATGGACCTGTAGGCCGAAGATGGATGCCCCAATAGTACAGAGGAACTTTGGGTGACTGTCCAGGCAGCGAGATGTCTCTGTCATTTCTAGAGTTTAGGAAGTTGCTTACTTCTTGTTTACTTAGGGAATATTATATTCTTCTGGATTCTTTGATGGTGTTAAAGAATAGATATATAGTTATAGTTTTCTTTAGTTATGATAAAAGATAAAATGGATATAAATATTGTAACTGTAATTCTTGCTTGATAACTTTTTGTTATATGTAATTTTACTATGTTAAAGTGAAAGCCTTTCTTTCTCTTTAAACAGAAAAAGGGGAAATGATATAGGTGGGTCTTATTTCTATGTGTTGCTTTCATTGGCTAATTAATAAAGAAACTGCTTGGCCTGATAGGTCAGACCATAGGTGGGTGGAGTAGACAGAACAGAATGCTGGAAGAAAGAAGCAGAGTTAGGCAGATGCCATGGAGCCAGCCACCAGGCCAGACATGCTGAATCTTTCCCAGTAAGTCACGATCTCATAGTGGCATACAGATTATTAGATATGGGTTAGTAAATATGTGAGAGTTAGCCAATAAGAGGCTGAAACTAATGGGCCAGGCAGTGTTTAAATGAATACAGTTTGTGTGTTGTTATTTTGGGTTTTATGCTAGCCATGTGGGAGTCAGGCAGGATGAAAAGCAGGCCTGCTTGCCTCATCACTACATACTAGAATGACTATACTGGCTTGCTTTTTAAGCCTATTATATTGGAAAACCTTTTCCCAACCCTTTACTATAAGGTAATGTCTATCTTTAAGGTTGAGGTGTGTTTCTTGCTTGCAACATAAGGTTGGATCCTGATTTTGTATCCTTTGGCTAGCTTGTGCATTTTTATTTGTAAATTGAGTCCATTGATATTAAGAGATGTTATTGACCAGTGATCGCAAATTCCTGCTATTTTTTGGTTTGGTGGTGGGGTGGTGGCATTGTGTGTTTTCCTTCTTTGGGTTTTGCTGGTGTGCCATTATCTATTGCCTGTGTTTTTGTGGATGTAACTGAGTCCCTTGGGTTATAGTTTCCCTTCTAGTATTATTTATGGAACTGGATTTGTGGATTAATCTGTTTTTGTCATGAAATATCTTGCTTTCTCCATCTACTTTGATTTAAAATTTTGCTGGGCATAGTAGTCTGGGCCTCCATGGTTGTAGACTAAGTCTGCTTGTTCATTTTCCATCCACCCAGCCCAAAATAATCACACACAAACTATGTTAATTACAACACTGTTTGGCCAATTAGCTCATGTATATTTCTAGCTAACTCTTACATCTTCAATTAACCGCTTTCTACTAATCTATGTATCATTTTGAGACTCATGGTTTACCAGTAAGGCTATCTGGCATTCTGGCATGTATCTCCTTCAACCGATACAAGGCATCTCTTTGACTTCGTCTATTCTCTCTCTACATCTCTCTTTATATTTCCACCTGGCTTTACTCTGTCAAACCATTGGCCAAAAGCAGCATTTTTATTAATCAATGGCAATAAAACATATTAACAAAATACAGAGGGAAATCCCACATCACCTTCCCTTTTCTGTCTAAATAAAAATGAAGGTTTTAACTTAACATACTGGAATTACATATAACAAAACAGTTATCAAGCAAGAATTATAGTTACAATATTTAGTCCATTTATATTTGACAAATTAAGGAAAATACTCTATCATCTTTACTATCTATATGATTCTAAAGTTTTATATCTAATCTATCTTTTATAATTATAACTATCTTTTTCCAACTCCATCAAAAACACCAGAAGGATATAATATTACCTAAGTAAGCAGAAAGTGCATTGTAAGCAACTTTGAAAACTCTAGAATTGACAAAGACATCTCGCTACCTGGACAGTCACCCAAAGTTATTTTGTAATGTTGTGGCATCCATATTCAACCTTCAGGCCCATAGATTCTGGCAGACTTTTCTGTGAAGAAGGAAATTTGAAGATCTATTATACCTTGTACTGGTAAAATTTATCAGTTGCTTTCTTTTGTGTCCTGCAAAATGTCTAGCAGTCTCTTTCATGAAGCAAGAACCCTGAAAGACTATCTGACCTTCTTTAGGCAACTTCATCAGTCATTTTTCTGCGTGTCCTGCATGTCCAGTTTATATAGCATACAATCAAGCAGTCCAGGCAAAAACAGTTTCTCGCCCAAATGGCTAACAAACTCCATAAGTGGCCTTTTTTATGCTCATCTTTCTCTTGTAGATTGGTGCTGCCAGGAGCAAATGAGTCTCATTGTCATGAAAAATACTAAGTTCTTAAAACGCATTAAATGCCATATTCAGTAGGTCTTTTAAAGGTTTGAGGAAAACCTGTCCATCTGAAATATATCTCTGTACATCTAGAAAACCTAACAAACATGACTAGAAGCTTGACTATTATAGATGACTATTAAACTGCATTTCTTAATTTTATATTACATTGTTAAATGAGCTGCACAAATACAATACCTTAACTAAAAGAAGAAATATACATATAACAAAATTGGCCTTAAATTTGTATCAATATACTATGATCCATATGATTTCAAAGTATTCATCTCTATAGCATATCCCCATTGTTTTTTTTTTTTGAGAAAGAAATTGACTGTGACCATTAATCACTTATAATAAACCCACTTGAAATGAAAACAAACATTTATAAACAATTATTTTGGGAATTTGGGCATAATTTTCTCCAAACTTCTTCCTGCTTGTTTTGGGCAAAGTATTTTCAGGGTTCACACGGACCTTTCAGGAGGTATTAATCCATCAAACCACATTAGTCTGAAAGGAGTCCTCAAGTTCTCATCCTCTGTGGAAACAAAAGCAGAAACTCTTTTCCAAAGCAACATATCCTTAGACTCAAATTTTGAAGTCAAGATATCTTTAATACATATTGGTTTAAACAGCCTGTACAATGAAATATCTCTCTTTACTTAGCTCATTGACAGGAAAAAAATAAAGAAAACACAATAATATATATAATACAGACTCTGTGTATTTTCCATCTTTATGTGGCTCATTTTTTTATTCCTTTAATCTATGACTGTATTCTGTTCCTTTAAAGACTTTGCTTTATTTTTTACAGAAAACCTTTTACTTCTTTTTATAACTCTCTATATTCCTTTTCTCTTTTCCCAAGCCTATGTACATTTTTAAAATATACTGTGTCTTGTTTAGGAGTCTTTTATGTCTGATTTTGTTCTATTGCTTATCTATAATCCTTTTTTGTTCAGGAGTCCTTCTTAAAATGCCAAGTGACATAACTAGGACTGAGGCTTTTTGCGTTTTGGCTCCACCCAGTCCAACATGGCAGAGGTCTATTCAGTGCCAGCTCTGCAAACCATGCTGACAGCCCCAGTTCCAGGCACACAACAGATCTATGTTGCCATTAAGCAAGTTGTAGCACTCTGCTCACAAACCCTGTTCAAGTGCTTTACCTCTTGACAGAGCTGGAGCTGTTGGTACAACTAGCATGAATAAGAAAACATTTTTAAAGGAACTGTGCAGTTTATTCTGCTGCTGCTGAGTCAGAAAGCCTTCTCTTAGAGGAATTTTATCTCAGTTCACTGCCAAGAAACAGAGCCTATCTGAAAATAAAATGCAGTTACTAAGAAGCAGTGCTTGGCTCCCACTTTTGTGGGTCTCTAAGTCCTCTTTAAGTTAAAGATTTCATTAGGTTTTATGTGGATCCATGTCCCAAACAGTGGGCACCATTCTGATTTCCTGACCGCATTGGGTGACATTTTGTTGGCTGAGTCTGCTGCTTCATTTCCTGACCACCTAGACCCAAAATAATCACACAGACACTAAATCAATTACAAAAATGCTTGGCCAATTATCTCATGCATATTTCTAATTAATTCTTACATCTTCAATTACCCATTTCTACTAATCTATATATCACCATAAGGCTCATGGATAACCAGTAATCTTCTCCAGCTTCTTTCTCCTTTGGCAGCTACATGGCATCTCTTTGACTCTGCCTACTCTCTGTCTACATTTCTGTTCAGATTCTCTGCCTGGCTTTACTCTGTTAAGCCATTGGCCAAAAGCAGCTTATTTATTAACCAATGACAATAAAACATATTCACAGCATACAGAGGGGAATCACACATCACATGGTATCTTAGTATTTGTGAAATATCTGTCCAGGACCTTCTGATATTTTGAGTCTCCATTGAGAAATCAGGTATAATTCTGGTGGGACTGCCTTTATATGTTACTTGGCCTTTTTTCCTTTGTAGCTCTTAAAACTCTTTCTTTATTCTCTGTGTTTACTGTTTTGATTATTTGGTGGTAAGGTAACTTAATGAAGCCTATTTGGTGTTCTGTAAGTTTCTTGCACCTTTTATAGATAGATACTTCTTTAGGTTGGAAAGGTTTTCTTCAATGATTTTGCCAAATAAATTTTCTTTGTCTTTGATCTGGGATCTTCTCTTTTTTTATCCCTACTATTCTTAGGTTTTGTCTTTTCATGGTATCCCAGATTTCTTGGATGTTTCATCTTAGGAATTTATTGTTTTTAACATTTTTTGATTGATGAGTCTATTTTCTCTGTCATATCTTCAATGTCAGTGATTCTTTCTTCCACCCCTTGTATTCTCTTGGGGATGCTTTACAGTTCCTTTTTGCTTTTTCAGATTTTCTATTTTGAGAATTCCCTCTGCTTTTATCTCCCTTATTGTTTCTATTTCGGTTTTCAATTGTTGAACCATTTCCTTCACCTGTTTAATTGCTTTTCTCTTGACTGTCTTTGATTTTGTTAAGGGAATTATTGATTTCTTCCAATTTTTGTTTGTCCTTTCTTTGACTTTTTAAGGGAATTTATTTCTTCTTTAAGAGCCTCTATCATCCTCATGAAGTAATTTTCAAGTCTGCCTTCTTGTCTTTCAGCTGTATTGGAATGTTCAGGTCTTGCTGTCATATGATCACCGGGATCTGATAGTGTCATATTGCTCTTTCAGTTGTTGAATATATTCTTACACTGGGATTTACTAATATTTTTTTCACCTCTTGTGACTTATGTCTGTGCTTGTTCTTTCAACTGCTATGATTTGTACCTGTGCCTATGTAGTCTGTTGTTTTTTCAACTGGTATGGTTTGTACCTCTGCCTATGTAGTCTATTGGGGTCTTGGAAAGACATATTCCAGTGGGTGGTGGGGCGGGGTCACAGTCTGGAGGCAGGTCTCTCACCTGCTTGAAGGCTGTTGGGACTACACCAGAGCAGTGGACTTCCACAAGAGGTTGTCTCAGGGTTCAGCTTCCTTGCTAGGACTGGGATAGGAGGGTAAGGAACACAGAATGTACCCTGGGGTTTAGTTAGGTTTGGGACTTTGGGTTAGTCCACCTGAGAAATCAGTAACTCGTCTGTTTTTTCAAGTGATATGATTTGAATATGTGCCTATGTTAGACTGTTGGGGTCTCAGGAGAGGGCTGGCTATAAGGATGATGTTCAGGTGCATGGGGTTCAGTGGTAGAGTGGGTCTTGGAGGGACAGAGTCCAGAGGGTGGAGGGGTGGGGACATATCCTATAGGCAGGTCTCTTGCTTGCTTGAAGGTTGCTTGGAACTGCTGAGAGTATTTGTTTATATTTAAATTTATTCATATTTATAGTTAACTCACAGAGTCCAATTAGTACCACCCAAGGGCACATCAACGTGTATTCACTCACTGGGATATAGAGAACCTACCAGTAAACACATCCTTAGAAAAAAGCCACTCTCCACTCTCCAGAAGTCTCAATTTCCAATGGTTCTTCAGGTATGCTTAGAGACTTTCCCCAATCCAAATGGGAAGTTTCTTCAATTAATTCTTTTAATTTCTTTAGTATAAAATTTTATCATTTCCCCATAACTTTTCCTTCCATACACTATATAAATAAATGTATAAGCATATACATACATATTCCTGAATACAAGGGTACAACCTGCTCACTCTGTCCAATGTCACTTGCATTTATATTCTCAAGGCTGACAATTTAGTATCAGATAAACAGTCAGTGTGGTCTTCCCTAAGAAAGACTAGTTCTCCTGCTCTTGGCATTATTTAGTTACTGATTGAAATTTGTGTAGAATTGAAGTCCTGTATGACAAGAGATAAGAACTTCAAATCTTTGAAGAAAGAAATTAGAGAAGATATGAGAAGATAGGAAGATCTCCAGTGCTCATGGATCAGTAGGATTAACATAGTAAAAATGGCCATTTTACCAAAAGCAATCTGACAGGTTCAATACAATTACCATTAAAATCCCAACACAATTCTTTACAAACTTTGAAAAAAATACTCAACTTCATATGGCAAAACAAAAAACTCAGGGTAGCTAAAATAATCCTGTACAATAAAAGATCTTCTGGAGATTCCACCATCCCTGATGTCAAGCTCTACTACAGAGCTATAGTAATAAAAACTGAATGGTACTGACATAGGACCTGGGGGGAGTTGGGAGGACCTTGGACTTAGCATAGAGTGGGGAACCCTGATGGCTCCTTGGCCTTGAGAGGGAGGGAGGGGAGGTATGGGTGGAGGGAAGGGGAGGGAAGGGGGAGAAGGAGGGGCGGGAAGGGGGAGGAGGAGCGGAGGGAGGGGGAGGAGGAGGGAAGGAGATGGAAATTTTTAAATATAAAAAAAAATAAACCATGAGAAAGAAAAAAAAAACAGACATGCTGATCGATGGAATCAAAGATTCAGACATAAATCCACACACCTATGGACACCTGATTTCTGACAAAGAAGTCAAAATTATACAATGTGATAAAAAGCATCTTGAACAAATGGTGCTGATCTACTTGATATCAGATGTAGGAAAATATAAATAGATTCACAACAACTACACTGCACAAAAGTCAAGTCCAAGTGGATCAAATGCTTCAGTACAATACAGATACATTGAACCTGATAGAAGAGGAAGTGGGAGGAGCCTTGAACAACTGGAACAGAAAAACAACTTCCTGAAAAGAACACCAATACCTCTGACTGACAATTAGTAAATGGGACCCCATAAAACTGAAAAACTTCTGTAAGGCAAAGGACACCATTAATAGGACAAAACCACTGCCTACATAATGGGAAAATATCTACATAAGACCCACATCTGTCAGAGGGTTGGCTTTTAAAACATATAAAGAACTCAGGAAAATAGACATGAAAAGAAGAAATAATGCAGTTAAAAATGGGGTACATATCTAAACTGAATTCTCAATACAGGAATCTCAAATGGCTGAGAAACACTTAAGGAGATGTTCAACATCCTTAGCCATCAGGGAAATGCAAGTCAAAATGTTTCTGAGATTCCATCTTACACCTGTCAGAATGGCTAAGATAAAAATCACAAGTGACAGCTTATGCTAGAAAGGATGTGGTTCAACCTCCATAACTGGTAGAAGTGTAAATTTGTGCAGCCACTTTAGAAGCCAATATGACAGTTTTCCCAGAAATTGGGAATCTATCTATCTCAAGATCCAGCTATACCACTCTTGGGCATATACCTAGAAGATGCCCAAGGATACCTGCTCAACTATGTTCACAGCAGCTTTATGTTTAATAGCCAGACCTAGAAACAAAGGTCTCTTATTAAAAGTAACTTTATTAATCTCATTCTAACATATTTTAAGTGGCAAAATTCATCATTTTGCATTTTTATCACCCTTCCCATGTACTTTTAAAATATGATTTAATAAGGAGTATTACTGGAATTTTCTTTGTAATCCTAAAGTATTTATCACTTATCATTGCTTAGCTAAAAAAGTCTTCCATGCTGTCTTTTTAGGCCACATATCAGGATATTAGCTCTCTACACACCATAAACCCTTTAGGTCATATTTCATTTGTTCAGTAAAAAAAATAAATCTTTATAAAATTTAAACTAATTAAGCACTCAATTTTACTTTGGAAAGAAACATATATTAAATTCCAAATAATCAGCAATGAAAACCATTGGAAGAAACAGAATAATTTCTCAAGTAGATATAAATAGTTTTTAAAGTTGTAGAAATCTTTCAAGTTTTGATTTAAATTATCATCACACCAATTATTTTAATCTACAATATTATACAGAAAAGTAATTCTACAATCATACTAAAATACTTACAAAATATTTTTGAAAAACTAAAAATTTATTTAATTACCTCTAAACCATTACATGAGACAACCAAAACCTTAAACTAATAAACCTGTAAAAGTGTAAGTAAGTTTTAGACGGGCAAAAATTGAAGTGGTGTCCCCTGCAAAATTCAGTAACAGAATTTATCAGTAGCAGCCATAGCCAGAAGGAATTATAACAGTGAGCAAAGGGAACTCAGGTATCACACCTTAACTATGGCAGTTATTTTCAGACCAAGTATATTGATTTCAGTTGCTGTTTCCTGAAAATTCTGTTGGAAAGATCAAACAGTGTCCTTCCCTTTGGAGAAACACATACCCTGAAGTCCCTAGCTCCCAGTTTCTTATTCTACTATACTTGAGATTTCTCTCAGCTCAGGGGGGTTAGAGTGGAGCTATATGAATCCTGTTCATTTCTTATGTTGTTGATACAAAACTTTGAACAACAAAATGCTCAGCTATTATTTTTTTAAAAAAATCATAATTTCACTTCTGAGATGTCTAAAGAGCCATCTATTTCTATTATGAATATGAAAACAATAAGTCTGAACAGTGATCGACAGTTCTTCCCATGTAAATGGTTTCAAATTGACATTTTAAAGCTTTAACTGAGATGAGTTCAATACAGTAAATTACCTTCAGTACTGAGTGGGGCAAAACAGAACAATGTTAGCACCAATGCATTACAATAAATGAATTTGAGTTCAGGAATAATTGGAGTATGTAGAAAGTAAAGGAGTTTATAGTAATTATTAAAATTAGCATTTCAGTCTTGGAGCTCAGCAAAAACATAATGTCCTATTGATGAAACATTAAAGAGGAAATTAATTGTGTGATATCAGACTATAAACCATAAACATCAAGCAGATTTGGTCTTATTATATTTTATCTTATATCAAACAGCATTATATTTCAATAATTTTATTCTTACCAGTGCTTTCTCATGCAATTCACAGACAGCATATAAGCCTCTCACTACTCCACATAGTGCTATGTAACTTCGGACATGTTCTCAATTAAAGAAAAGTCCCTAAATTATTGTAGATGTTCTTTGATTTAAAGAAGAATTTAGTGACAATAACATACTAATATATCCAGAAAACATAGAAAATTTAATTAAAACTTTGTTCATTTCCAGACTTCCTTAATGCCTAGTAGATCTTACATTATATATCTCCTAGTAATCAACTTTATTACATTAAGTTCATTTGTAGTTTCCAACTTTCCAGTAACATTTCTGATTAAATTTTTGGGACAGCTTTGCCAGTTCCTTCTTTTACCACTTAATTATAAATATTACATTGAAGTCCAATTATTAAATTAAATAAAATTGAAAGAGAAAGGAAAAAAGAAAAGAGGAAGAATAGAATGTGTGTGTAAAGATTGAAATAAAAGACTGATTATTTCCTAATGAGAAGTGGAAATTTATACGGCCATGAAGAAAAAAGAAAAAGAAATGGAATAAAGGGAAAAACGAAGGGAAGGAAGTAGAAAAAAGGAAGAGAAAGAAATATAAAAGATAACAGAAAAAGAGAGATAAAATAGACCTCAAGTAACATGAGTCAGAGATATTAAGACAGCAAAGGAGACACTTCTTACATCATTGAGATTTTGTGCATATGAATATTTTACCTTTTCAGGTAAGTTTGTTAATGTAGAGATCAGAAAATCTGATAAATTCTTTGCTTGGGAATTTGGTTCTATACAATTTATAACCTTCAAATATTAGGATAAATTTTCTTTTTAAAACATTTTATTAGTTTTTCTCATTTATTTTACATACCAACCATAGTTTCCCCTCCCTCCTCTTTCCCCATTCCTTCCCCACACTTCCCTTCTACCCCTCCCTCTGTGCTCTCCTTCTTCATCTCCATTCATAAAGGGGCAGGCCTCCCAAAGGAGTCAACATAACAGGGCACATCACATTGAGACAGGACCAAGCTCCCCTCAGCTCTTGCATCAAGGATGAGCAAGGGAACTCACTTAGGAATTTTGGTTCCAAAAAGTGAGGTTAAGTGCCAGAGACAGGTCCTGATTCCATTGTTAAGAGCGCCACAAACAGACCAAGTGACACAACAGTCATCCACATATAGAGGGCCTAGGTCAGTCCCATCCAGCAACCCCAGCTGTAGATCCAGTCAGTGAGTTCCCATGAGCTTAGGTCAGCTGTCTCTCTGGGTTTGATGTTCCTGTCTCATACAATCCTTGCTCTTTCTAACAGCACTCCCTGAACTTGCCCCAGTGCTTGGATATGGATCCTTCTATCTTCTTACATCAGTTACTAGATGAATGCTCACTTATAACAATTAGGATAGTACCCAATCTGATTACAGGAGAAGGCCAGCTCAAGTACCCTCTCCACTATTGCTCATAGTATTAGCTGGGGTCATCCTTGTGGATTCCTGGGAGTTTCCCTGGCACCAGGTTTCTCCTTAACCCCAAAAATGTCCCATCAAAATATCTCTTTTATTATTCTTCCCATTCATCCCAATCCACCCAACTAGATCACTCATGTTCCCAATCCTGATTCACACCCCCCACCTTGTCACCAGTTCATCCAGGATATTTCTTTTATTTTCCCTTACCAGATTCATCCATGTGTCTCTCTTTGGGCCTTCCTTGTTACCTAACTTTTCTGGACCTCTGGATTATAGCCTGGTTATCCTTTACTTTATAGTTAATATCCACCTGTGAGTGAATACATATCATATTTGCCTTTATGTGTCTGGATTACCTCACTCAGCTAGATCTTTTTTTCTAGTTCCATCCATTTGCCTGCAAATTGCATGATGTCATTGTTTTTTTCCCTGCTGAGTTATACTCTATTGTGTGAATGTGCCACTTATTCTTTATCTATTCTGTAGTTGAGGGGCATCTAGGTTGTTCCCAGGTTATGGCTATTATGAATAACACTGCTATGAACATAGTTGAGTGAGTGTACTTGCAGTATGATTAAGTATGTTTTGAGTATATGCCCAAGATTGGTATTTCTGAGTTTTGAGGTAGATTGATTCCGGATTTTCTGAAAAACCCAAAAGGTGCTGGCATGACTATATGTTCGCATGTAGAAAAATGCAAAAAGATCCATATCTATCACCCTGCACAAAACATAAGTCCAAGTGGATCAAAGACCTCAACACAAATTAAGTTATACTGTACCTTATAGAAGAAAAAGTGGGAAGAAGCCATATCCATGAACACATTGACACAGGATATTATTTCCTGAATATAACACCAGTAGCACAGACACTGAAATTGACAATTAATAAATGGGACCTCCTGAAAATGAAAGCTTCTATAAGGCAAAGGACACTGCCAATAAGACAAAACAGCAGCTTACAGAATAGGTAAAGGTTTTTACCAATGCCATATCTGACTTAGGGCTGATCTCCAGAATATATAAAGAACTCAAAAAAACTAAACATCAAAATACCAAATAATCCAATTAAAAATAGAGGTCAGGTTTAAACAGAGAATTCTCAACAGAAGAATCTCAAATGGTCATGATACACTTAAAGATTTGTTCAATATCTTTAGCCATAAGGGGAATGTAAATCAAAACAACTCTGAGATACCATCTTACACCTCTCAGAATGGCTACAATCAAAAAAAAAATAATAATGACAGCCTAGGTTGGAGAAGATGTGGAGTATGGGAAACACTCCTCCACTGCTGGTGGTGGTATAAATGTGTATAGTCACCAGGTTAAATTTTCTAATCCAGCTCTTTGCCTAAATGGCATTCTAAATTTGAAAAATCAAGGGATAATATTTCAGTCCAAGGCTCACAATGCCACTCTAAAAGTCCCATTTTCCATATTTAGTAAATAGGCATGACCTTCAAGGATTACAGACACAACAAATCTCTTTGTAGTTTCATGAATCATAATGTTTCACTTAAGTAATCTGTTTGTCTTTGTATGTGTAAAATCTTTATAATAGTGAAAATAACTTTTCCTGGATACATTTTTTCTGTGTTCCACAGTTGGAGAACTGAAGAAGGATGCTTAAAAGCATTCTCAGTTCCACACTAGTTTGGAATTGTGAATAATAGAGGGTTATTTGTTTAGAGGTAGACTCACAGATCACAATCCTCTGTTGGAATGGAGAAAAGCAACCTAATCCTGCAGCCAGAAAAGAGGCCAGATGCATGGCATGCTTTACATTAGTATACATAATGTAAGAGGCCACACCCAAGTAGGCAGGTAACTAAAGTCTCCTGGTGGTAGGAATTCCTAAAGCAGAAAAGAGTACCCTCAGATTTTCTGCAATAAGAAGTGTTTCTAATGGGTAGCTTCAACTAGAGCATTTATTCTGGGGCTATGCTATCAAATTATCAATTGTGTATAGGATACTAAAGGGGATACATTTCTGTGAGTCACAAGATGATTGCTTCAGATGATTTAGGGTAAAACATGCCTCATAGTTCTAGTTGAAATTTTCTTGGAATTATTTTGCAGTGTTGAACTCTACTAAACCACTCTTTCTTTTTCACAAAGGCCAGACATGCAATTTTGTGGCTCAAACATAACCCACCTCCTGCTCTAGCTCAACTCCTTGTTTTATTTACAGTTATTTTCATCAGATGATTTTTTATATGTATAACATTATTTCAGCATTTACTTCTAAAAGATGCCCAACCTACAGCAGATATACCAAACAAGCAGGGGATAATGTGGTTTTACTGTGCTCTCAGTATAAAGGACACGTAGCACAGACATAGTCAGTACCCTGAAGACAATAACAAAGCCTTCAGTTATATCAGTTATAGTTCATAGAAAAATGTCCTAAGGGAAGGAAATGTAAAGCTTGAGAAGAATCCTGTTAGGGTCAATAATGTAGGTGTTTAGAAATGTAAAGGAAACAATTATATAATTTTATTGTAATTGAATATTGGTAATTTATATTCATGACTCACAGAGAAAGAAAAAAATAAGAACTTCCAATAAGTATGCATTTATATGTATATATTCATAAATTTATGTGTGTAAATGACACTGGAAAGCTGAAAGAGATACAGAAATATATGAATCTAATATCTGCTTTAAATTCAGGTATCCGATTATGATAATTTTTAGAATCTGAGACACAGGTGATAAAGATATCTTGATGAGTGATTCTGGGGATATTTATTCAGTTTACTGAATACAGAGAGACCACTGAACTGACAGATATTTCAGAGTAATTTCATAGTAAAAGCTAGCATTTTAATGCACTAGAAAAAAAAAAGACCTCAAAAGGATCTTCCCAAAAAGGTAACAGGTGTACTATTCAAAAACTTTCTCAGAACATCCACTAAGAATATTAAAAATTCTTAGATGAGATAAGGCTCCACACCACTGATTTTGGCATAATTCACTCTATGAGCCTGAGTCAGTGGAATGTCTGGTGATCTTAGAGCCGGCCTCATTTTCATGTATGAATTGTTTAGATCAGAAAGCAGAAGAGACTATTTGCTATATTAATGACAAAGTAAAATGGATACTCAAAAAACTTAAACCATATAAAATTTTGGTGATAGCTAATAGAGCATGGGTATGTTTGATATACACAATGATTGAACACATGTTCTGAAAAAAATCCAATATAAAACTTAGAGACAAAATTTAAAAGGAATTCATTAATGTGGTCCCTATATGAATTATTTATTCATGCTAATTTTCCAAACTGATCTAGATTTTATATCTTGACACCATTAGTTGAAGATGGTGCCATTTTTAGAAAGCTTAAAACTTTTCTAGTTACATAATGTGATGTGATGCCTTCTCTTTGGCATTTATTTGGTTTGAATGCATTTTTAGAAAGGAAAATGCATGGGTGCTCCAAGTACTGTGGAAAGTGGTATTAACATTCATAAGTAGTAACCTAAAACATCATCAGGCACTATTTAAGAGTCAAGAACTAAGGATGGACTCTGGCTAATAAAAATAAGTTATATATGTTAAAATATGAAACAAAGTTGCTGTATTGGGTCAAAAGACCCACCTCCCATATATTTAAATTCTAATTATGACACTTAAACGTTGATATATTAGTGAAACTTTGAAGGCATGGCTTCTGATATTGCTAGGAGTCACAGTCTCAGAGAAAATCTCCTGATCATGGATATCATATAATCTCTCCACTGCCTCTTCCCTTATGCCCCTGGAGCCATAAGTCTGGGACTATTTTGTAGAAGTATTCATTGTGGCTGGACTCTACAGCTCTGCACTTGATTTATTGTGGTTTATTATAGTGGTCTCCATCTGTTTCAAAGAGAATTTTCCTTAATGATGGGTGAAGACAAGAACAATTTATATTTAGAAATAAATATGCATATAAATAAATGTATGTGTTAATGGTAAAAAAAGAAGCATTCATTTGAAAAAGAGTATAGATGAATATTGTGTGTTCTTTTTTTATTCTTTTGGCTGGGGGGGGGGTAACCACCAAGCTGTCAAATAAATCACACATGGAGGCTTAATCTTAGTTATGAATGTCCAGACTTAGCTTGGCTTGTTTCTTATCAGCTTTTCTTGACTCAAATTATCCTGACTACCATTAGCCTCTGTGTTCTTGTCTTTCTCTATTTCTGTATAGCTTTCTTTCCATCTTACTCCATGACAAGCTTGGTGGCTGTGTGACTTGTCCCTGATGTTCTCCTCTCCTTGTTCTCTTGCTGCTCTTCATTCTTGTGCCAGCCCCATCTATTCTTGCTCCTGACTTGCTGTTGACCATTCATCTCTTTATAAGAACTATCAGGTGTTTTAGACAAGTACAGTAACACAGCCTCACAGAGTTAAACAAACACAGTGTAAATAAAAGTCACACTCCTGAAAATAATATTCCCCAATAGATGTATTTAAGGGAAGTTTGGAGGGAGAAAGAAGGAGGGAAAATATAATACAATCTCAGAAATTAAATTTTCTTAAAGTTGAAATAATTATCTCAAACATATTATTGATCAGTAAGGAAAAACTTGTCACAATAGAACAACCAAATTGAAATGGCTGTTTCCTACCTAAAATATCAATTCCAGACTGGTATTATAACCCAAGGAAAATAGAAGACATTGCCGCTGTCTTTAAAGTCATATGAAACTCTCATATAATACTTTATATTCTATCTCTATCTAACACAGCCATACCTGCTTGTGTGGCATCTCTATGTCCTAGAAGAAGATTGAAGATAGACTAATGTAGGTGTGTCTTCTATCTATCTGATGACTTCATTGGTTAATTAATAAAGAAACTACTTGGCTTGATAGGTCAGAACATAGGTGGGTGGAGTAGACAGAACAGGATGCTGGGAGTGAGGCAGATGCCTCAAGCAGTCACCATGACTCTCTTCTCCGAGATGGATGCAGGCTAGAATCTTCCCAGAAAGCCACCCCTTGTGGTTCTACACAGATTATTATTAATGGGTTAATCAAGATGTGAGAGATAGCCAGTAAGAGGCTAGAACTAATTGGCCAAGCAGTGTTTAAAAGAATACAATCTGTGTGTTGTTATTTAGGGGCATATGCTAGCCATGCGGCTGGGAGCCAGGTGGGAACACAGCCCGCAGCTCCTCACTACAGAATGGCGCCCACATGGATAACTGAATCCACAGAAAGCTTGAGAAGCTTGGGAAATAATAGAGTAAAGCATGGCTTCTTGGTGGCAGCAGTTTCTCGGGTCTGGCTCTGCTTGCTAGAGGCAAACAAATATTCTCATCTAAAAGAGGCTTCCTGACTCAGCTTTAGCTGCAAAACCCTGCAGCTCCTTTAAGAGGTCCTGCCATGAAACACTTACATAGTGTTGATGAAAAGCCAACCACATGCTTTTTGGTTTTCAGCTGTAGCAGGAAAAAAATTGCACTGTTTTAAAATGCCAGCTTTCTGGGCTGTCCTGCCAGGACAAACTCTGACTCTTTCAGGCAGGCAGTCAGACTGACTGTAGTCTATGAGCAGAATGCTGTGGCTTGCTTGCTGGCAGGGACCTTGAAACGCCATAGAATTGTGGCAATACAAATGGCTACAGCCAGCACCTCCACCATGAGCCTGGAAAGCTAAGGAATGGGCTGGATCCAGCCACCAAAGTCACGGCTTTAGTCCTACCAATATTGTTTGGTAAATTAAAGACTCATGTGGTCACAAAAAGAGAGATATACAGTAAAAGAAAGATTCAAAGTCGAAGAAAATGTCTAAATGGTTTACTATGTGTTAAAAATATATGCAGGCTAAAGGTTAAAGTTCTTGAAAGTATAAAGAGAAAAAAAAGAAAGTAGTTGGGTGTGGTAGTACACAGCTTTAATCCCAACACTTGGGAGTCAGAGGTAGATTGACCTCTGTGACTTCAAGGTGTGGTAGGACACACCTTTAATCCCAATGCCTGGGAGGTCGAGACAGATAGATCTCTGAGAGTTCAAGGACAGCCTTGTCTACAGAGTTATTTCAGGACAAAGATATACAGAGAACCTGTCTCAAAAAATAAAAGTAAAAGTAAAAGAAATAGAGGTAAAGTAAAGCTGCACAAAGATGGAAAATACACAGAGAATCTTGATACTGTATGCTATTATGCTCTCTTTGAATTGTTTGAATGCTGAGGAAGGAGCAACAGCTGCTAAAAGATATTTGTCTATAAATGCTGCTGAACTAATCCAAGATAGATATTGAAATACCTTGACTTCAGAATTTGGATCTAAAGATATGATACTTTGGAAAAGAGATTCTTTTTTTTTTTTTTATAGAAAATGAGACCCTGTGGATTGCTTCTATCTCAATATGGTATGATAGACCACACCGTTCTGAAAGGTTGCTATGAATACACTCAAAAATTACTTCGCTCAACTGCTGACTGAGACACACAGGTTATACCATGAAAGACCTAAATAACAGCGCCCCCATTCAGCAGGAAGCAGTTTGGAGAGAAATAACTGTGCCCATATTCCCAAATATTGTTTATAAATGTTCTTTTACATTTAAAGGGGGATATGATATAGATAGGAATAATTTGCATTGATATGGATTTTGCTTTAGTGATTTAAATTTAAGGTCAATTTTATTATATGTATATGTATTTCTGATATTGATTAAGGTATTGTGATTGTGTAGTTCATTTAAAAATATAATGTATAATTAGGAATATAGGTTGTTAATGAAAAATCATCGATAATAGTCAAGCTTGTAGTCATTTTAGTTAGATTTACTAGATATATACAGATATATTTCAGTTAGATAGGCATTCCTAATATCTTTCAAAGACTACAGAATATGGCATTTAAATGACTTAATAACTTAGGGCTTTTTATGACAATGAGACACATCTGCTCCTGGCAGCACCAATCTACTTCAAGGGAAGATGGGCATCAAAGAGGCTCCTTATGGAGTTTGTTAGCCATTTGGGCATGAAACTGCTCTTGCCTGGACTATTACATAAAATGGACACAAAGAACCCACAGAAAGAGGACTGCTGAACTTGCCTAAAGGTGAGATGGTCTTTTGGGGTTTCTGACTTATGAAAGATTCTGCGAGACATTCTGCAGGACACAGCAGATAGTGACTGAACTGCCTTTGATATTTCCTGCTTCATGGAAATGTCTCTGGATACTATGGGCCTGTAGGCTGAAGGTGGATGCCACAACAGTACAGAGGAACTTTGGGTGACTGTCCAGGCAGTGAGTTGTCTCTGTGATTTCTAGAGTTTTGTAAGTTGCTTACTTTTCATTTACTTAGGTAATATTATATCCTTCTGGAGTCTTTGGTGGAGTTGAAGAATAGATAGTTATAGTTTTCCTTAGTTATGATAAAAGATAAAGTAGATCTAAATATTGTAACTGTAATTCTTGTGTGATAACTGTTTTGTTATATGTAATTTTACTATGGTAAAGTGAAAGCCTTTCTTTTTTGTTTAAACAGAAAAAGGGGAAATGATGTAGATGTGTCTTCTATCTATCTGATGACTTCATTGGTTAATTAATAAAGAAACTGCTTGGCCTGATAGGTCAGGACATTGGTGGGTAGAGTAGACAGAACAGGATGCTGGGAGTGAGGCAGATACCTCAAGCAGTCACCATGACTCTCCTCTGTGAGATGGATGCAGGCTAGAATCTTCCTGGTAAGCCACCCCTTGTGGTTCTACACAGATTATTATTAATGAGTTAATCAAGATGTGAGAGATAGCCAGTAAGAGGCTAGAGCTAATTGGCCAAGCAGTGTTTAAAAGAATACAATTTGTGTGTTGTTATTTAGGGGCATATGCTAGCCAGGAGGCCGGGAGCCGGGTGGAAACTCAGCCCACAGCTCCTCACAACAATAGACTTAACTAATTACATGTTTCATAACAGACTTTTTTGGGCCTGACATGATAAATAAAGTTGTTTGGAAAGACTACTAAGTATGCCCCACTTTTTAAAAAAAGAAACTTAGATTAAGAGGAAATATGTTAAACTCTATATCTGATCAAAGACATATCTGAAATAATAGAGAGTAATTTTAAATTTACTAGTAACAAGAAAACAAGGAAAAAGTGAAATGGCTTAATGGACATTTAAGAAAAAAAATAGATGTTACAACAAGCTGAAAAAACTGGGGGTGAAATAGACAACCATTTTCTGGGGTTGGGAAATAGGCAAGAATTAATTGCAAAGTATATAAGCAAAACCTTCAAGTTAATGGAAGCAACTGACTTTGATAGGTACCCATTGTTTCATGAGTGTATATCTCTGTTGAAGAGTCCAATCCCATCAAAGGATTTATCCTTTTTTTCATTCTGCATTTTTTATTAAATTATTTAATTTTACAAATTTTCTCCTCCTCCCCTACTCCCATATCCCTTCCCTTCCACACTCCCCCTCCCCTCCCTCTCTAGTCCAAGGAGCAGTCAAGGTTTCCTGCCCTGTGGGAAGTCCAAGTTCCTCCCCTATCCATCCAGGTCCAGGAAGGTGAGGATCCAAACAGACTAGGTTCCCCCAAAGCCAGTACATGGAGTAGAATCAAAACCCAGTGCCATTGTCCTCGGCTTCTCAGTCAGCCCTCCTTGTCAGCCATGTTCAGAGAGTCCAGTTTGATCACATGCTCCATCAGTCCCAGTCCAGTTGGCCTTGGTGAGCTTCCATTAGAATAGTCTCATTGTCTCGGTGAATGGATGCACCCCTCACAGTCCTGTCTTCCTTGCTCATGTTCTCCCTCCTTCTGCTCCTCATTTGGACCTTGGGATCCCAGTCCAGTGCTCCAGGATTTATCCATTTTTATGTTTATAATTCAGACAGTTGTAAACATTTAGATATAGCATACAGTCAAAAGAAGTGAATCTTTAGGGACATGACCTTGGGAACCATACCTGGTTTTCAGTTTATACATTTGTCTCTTTACCTTCTTTGGGCTGTGTGCTTAGCTGATTTGCTTTACTGTGTGAGAGGCCCATGACAATGCAGGTAGCTGGCCATGAACTGAAACCTCTGGACCCAATGACAGAAAGCTGACTAATACTTCCACCCTCTGGAAAGAGTTCTCTCATTTTGAGGGTAGTCTGAAGTGTGCAAAGTCACAGGCAAAAGGCTCATATTCTGCTGCTGCTAGTATATTTATTTTCAACATAAATCTTCAAAGAAAAATGTGTTTCTTCTCCTCTAGAGTCCTGTTGAGTGAGTAAAATTGGGGTTAAGAAGAAAAATGTCATTCTGCACAGAATTATTTTGTGTTCCTAAATCCCTAGGTGCAAAAGGGAATTCATTAACATAAATTACCATATATAGGGCCACTTACTGAACAAATGTAAGCAGGCTTGTTGCACCTGAAACTAATAGCATTAAGCACATCAGTTCACTAAATTAAACAAATAGTTTAATTTTTACTCAGATAGAAGAGGGGAAGAGCCATGAAGAAAATGTTTACATTTGTGGAGAAAAGGCATTTGCTCAGTCAGAAAGAAGTGCTTAGGTCTACCTAACAATACAGACTTTTGAAATTTCTTGAGTTTAGACTTAAAGCCTGTAAAATTCAAGGTAGAGAATCTAGTCTAAATATTAAATTGTTTAGAATTCTGTAACTCTATAATCCCCACCCAAGAAAGGCTGGTTACTGATTAAACTCAAAGAGAGAAGGCTGGTCAATTTAATGTACCAATCATTTCAAGTGTGCTTCCTCTAAAATAATTTTTTTAAAAATACAATGAACTTGCATATTACAGATGTTTCAAATGTAAGCCATCTGTACTTAATCAATAGAGCTCTACAATGTAGTGGCTAGAGGAGATATTCACCATTATATCAAAGGAGGGGTAATTAAATCCATGACATCTGTGCTGAGGAAGAGACCTCACAGTTTAGATTTAACTTCAAAGCTGTTCTCTTTTTGCCAAAAGTGAAGCACAATAAAAACCCTTCCTACCATACAGCTTAGCTCAGCAGGAGACAAGTCCTTATCTCAGAGAAGAAAAATAAGGCAGGAGGACAGAAGCCATAATTTTGGAGACATCACACTTGGGATCAAAGCAAATCTTAGACTGACCCAGATGAGCATGTAAATACTATAAACTTGTAGTGATTATTTCCATTGATGTTGTGAATTCCTTGCCACTGATGATAACACATGGAATCAAGAAAGTAAAAGCATAAATTAATAGTAACAAAGAGAAAGATTTCATTGACCTAGAACAGGCTGGTCAGAGCAACTGTAGTACCAATAAAACCACCAAACTTAACAAGGACACACAAAGAGAAACCTGAAAAAAATGCTATGTAGAAATAAGAACTTTCTTCTTCTATGTATTACAGAGAGGTAAACTATAACCCAAATCGCACCAAGAGTATACATATATTTATATATACATATATACATGTATACATATATACATACATGTATATATGTATATATACGTATACATGTATATATGCATCTATTAATTTTTGATACTTTTCACTGTATGGTGCAGTTCAGTTCTTATTATTTACTTTCTGTTTTCCTGAAAATGACCAAATTATATCCGTACAAACTATTATCAACAATTGGTTCTGTAAAAGGCTTCTGGTAAGTAACATTTGATATTCTCGTGCCAACATGGGAAAAGAGGGAAGGCGGAATCTTAGCAGTACTGTGGTAAGTGACATATGTTTTGTGAGTTGTAAATTATATGGATGCAAACTGTAATTATGAAGACATGAAATCTTGTCTGAAAAATATTAATATTTCTGGAATTCAGTTATTTCTCTTCTTTCATTACAAGTATTTGTATGTTTTTATTTCTCCTTATAAAAAGACTGATTATATATATAAACATGCATGACAAACAGTGGGGATTTAAAATGCACATGTGTGGAAACAAATATATAATTGACTTAGGGCAAGAAAGAATGGGTTCCCACTGTACTTTTGTGCTTATTCACCATTTATTTCATTTAAATGTGGGCACATTAAATAATCTACTTATGAATTTTTGAGTTTCAATTGAGTCATGTGAAAAGTAATCAAGAATTTTGTTAAGAGCTGAATGATGTGCTTCCCAAGTCCAAGTGCTGGAGTCTTGAAACTAAATAACCCCAAAGGCAACATTATTTGGAGAAAAAGGGTTTGCAAAGGCAACCAAATTAAAGTAAGCCCCTTAGAGCATGGCCTGATGCATGATGGCATCTTTGCCGAACAAAATCTAAGACACAGAGACACACTGGGAGATGTGAGGAAGAGTCATAGAGGGAGACTCGGGACTGTAAGCCAAGAACACAACCCGAGAAGAGATCAAGAGAGATAACCATGAGAACACAATGATTTCAGACTTCAAACCTCAAGAACTGTGAACAAATGGACTATCTAATGCATAATTCTTTGTCATAGAAACTCTGTACTTTTGAAAAAGTGTTTTATATAATAAATTTTCTAACACTGTATAACTCAGCAAATTCCCTTACTTATTGGTGGAGTAGGCATCAGCAAATGTTTTACTCCTGAAGACACAGACATTAGGGTTTGTAGCTTATATAGTTTCTGATGAATATTTTTTAACATATATTAAATGAAAATAATGAACATTTTTAATTTGTGGGTTGCACACTAGCTTGTCTTACATGATTTTTTCGACCAGAAAGTCCCACATCACTGTAAGTTTACAGGATCTTGCTTGGTATGCTCCAAAACATCATTTAAATGGACATTACAAACCATAGGTCAATTGTCATGTAAGCTTTTCAGTTATTTTAGTAAAAGGCCATTCTTCAACAAATTCCCTTTTGTTTACCACACCCACAAGCACACAAACTATAATCAGCCTTGTACAGTGTTTCTTTACCTTTTATAAACTATAAAACTATGTTTAGGTGCCCAATATTAGTCTCTAATTTCAAATGACATTACTGAGAAGCAAAGCAATTCTAAGCATGTTCACTGGAACATGTGAAACTTAGCTATTCGTCTTCCTAACCCAGAAAGGCAATGATTTACCAAATCGAGTGTAAACATTGCATTAGACATAGCCCTCGTCTAGTTACTCATATTGATTCCTCAGTGATGTCAAAACATCCTTTAGGTAAGAGATTGTGATTAATACAACCTGTAAAAGATTTTACAGACCAAAGCACCAAAGTCACATCAAGAGTATATAGTCCAATAAGCACAGGCAAGGCAGTTTGCTTGCTAATCACAAAATCGAAGTTGCTGCTAAATGCCAGAATATATGTGGTGCTGTTATAATTGCAGCCCTAGTGCTCAGTGCTGTTCTTAGTTATTAGATTTATGAAATGATAAACAGCTCCCTCCTTCTGCTAAAGTGACTAACCTTTAATTTTTATGGATCCATCTCTAAACACGATAAATAAATAAGTAAAAATCCACCAACCTACTGCATGCAGAAATTTTTCAGATTTGATTCTAACCCACCTTTGATGGTGATAATGAAAACAGAGATTTATTGTTGGCATAGGAGTAAACTAGCTTACAGTGTTTTCAGCCAGAAGATATTTCCTCCTTTATCTATGAACATCTTGTCTTATTTCCTTCCAATTACATTTTTTTCTCTTCCATGAACAGCAAATGTGTCATTTCTATCATTCTCCTGCTGGTAGCCTTCTGGAAGATGACTGAATTACCCAATAGTTGGAAGAAACAAGCTGTTTTATGTCTTGATTGTCATGGATTTTGTGGATTCCATTGCCTTGGGGTCTCTCTCAGGTTATTGCAGATGCTAAGCTCCTTCACTGAGTAATGATCTCCTGAAGGAAATGAATGAATGAAAATTCTAGAAACATGCACTTCTTCCAGGCACAAAATCACCCCCAGTGAGCTTCTTCTGGCTTTAATGAAAAATGAAAGTTGTGAGAAATAAATTCTGGGTGTTTTAAAGTAATCAGGAAAATACCTTCATCAGATTTGTACATTATCTGTCAAGCTGCAGATATGTGATCCCAATTCCAGCTTATTCCAGACAGGATGTATATACACAAATCTCACATGCTAGTCTTCTGATACCGAGTAATGGCTTACCAAATAGATATTTTAAACAAAACATACCGTTTCTGAGGATTATGGGTCTTGGTGTAGTTTTGCTGGTCCTTGGTTTAGGAATTCCCAGGACTGAAATCCAAGTATGAGCCAGGCTGCCTGATGGAGGAGTGTCTATGTGTTACTTTCATTGTTAATAAAGATACTGCCTTGGCCCTTTAAGAGAACAGAAAATTAGGTAGGCGGAGTAGACAGAACAGAATGCTTGGTAGCAGGAGTGGGGAGATGCTTCAGGCAGTCGCCATAAGTGAGTCACCATGATTCTCCTCTCTGAGATGGACGCAGGTTAAGATCTCTCCTGGTAAGCCACACCTCGTGGTGCTACACGGATTACTAAATATGGGTTAAAGGAAGATGTGAGAATTAACCAATAAGAGGCTACAGATAATGGACCAGGCAGTGTTTAAAAGAATACAGTTTCCTTGTAATTATTTCGGGTGTAAAGCTAGCTGGCGGCCGGGTGGCGGGACGCAGCCCTGCTGCTTCCTTCTACAGCTGCCCTTCTTTGTGACAATCCTTGACATTTACAAGAGGGCTTTTCCCTTTTATGTTTCAACATACACAAGAGAGAACGTTTCTCATCCTTACTTATGACCTGAGGCTGCACCTAGTTCCTAGAGGATGCTTACAGCATCATCACATGTATCTTTCCATCACTCAACCTGGTCATTATTTCTTTCAGGCCTGTGGTAGAATCTCTCATCTAGAATGCAAAGCCTAAGTCCCCAAGTTTTGCACTGATCCTAAGTGCTTTTCAATATGCTGACATGTCACCTTTTGTGATTATTACTTTTCCATGAAGAGCTGGCTTGGAAATGGGAAATGTTAGGATTGTATGTGTGGACATAATCTAAATAAAGTAGATTGTAGTGAGAAGAAAGCTTTCTCTGACTAATAAAAGAGGATGTGAGAGAAACCTGTAAGCACATGAAGGGGATATCTTGTGTATTTTGTGTCTTAAGATGGATTAGGTCATGAAAATGAATGAATGAGAAACTGAAGGCATCAAAAGGAACCCAAATCTGAGCATGGCAAGGACCCGAGCCACAGCCACGATGATCTTAGAAGTGGAAAACTCACAAAACACTAACAATCAAATAGTATATGTATCCAGGGAAGGTAAAGTCCAGTGTCTTTTCAAGGTTTATCAATTACAAGAATATCCTGACCCATCTGTATCCAAAGAAAAGGGATTTCTCCAATGTGCTAGTAAAAGGAGGTGGGGAATACCGGGGATCATCTTTGAATTCTATCAGCCAGAAACCCAGTATCTTAATTTTTCTTTTTTTGAAATAGATTTTGTACCATATTAGGAGCATAATAAGATTATGAACTGACATATTGAGAAAGACTGCAAATTACTCTATAGACAATCAGTAACTCAAATGACAAATCTAAACAAAAGTTAATGTACATGTGATTTTTGAACAAAAAATTAGAAAAAAAAATAAGTACTGTGGTTCCATTCAGTATCTGATTTGTATATGTTGACTGTGTAAATGTATATAAGTCTCACAACATGCCTATGAATTATGAATTATTGGTGTTTGAAAAGGATAAATAACTTGGCAATGGTCATAAATCAACTCATTTATATCATAAAAATTAAAGGTCTATCTATATATAAAGTCTTTAGGATAAGATAGACACACATATACACACATACATACACACACACATACACACATATACACACACACTTTAACACAGCAGAGCTGGCTACCAAAAGCTTATGAGAATCAGCACAGTCTTTGACCCTAGAGCCACAGAAACAACTATCCCTGCAAGGCATTTCCTTTCATATTCTTTCAGCCATATGCTGCTTTCCTGATCACTTAAAGGTGACTGATGGTCGAGACATTATGATGTGGGAGGATCTTCTGTTTGAGTTGATTTCATTGGTTAATAAAGAAACTGCCTGGCTCATTTGATAGGCCGGCCTTTACGTGGGTAGGACAGACATGATGAAGCTCTGGCCCAAGATGGATGTACGCTAGAATCTTCCCAGTAAGGCACCACTTCATGGTGCTACACAGATTATTAGATATGGGTTAATCAAGATGTGAGTAAGAGGCTGAAAATAATGGGCCAGGCAGTGTTTAAATGAATATAGTTTGTGTGTTGTTATTTCGGGGCATAAGCTAGCCAGGTGGCTGGGAGCCAGGCAGGACGAAAAGCAGGCCTCCCCGCAGCTCCTCTCTACAACATTGTATTCCTTAAAATGTTTCAATTGCCAGAAATGAATCCCCAAATCCAAACCTACCTTTTAAATCCCAAATCTTTCATCATTAACTAAAGATCTTACACCTTTTCCAATCAGAAATACTCGTTTTCCAAGTTTTGCTGATTTTTACATTGTATTCTAGGAAGTCTATTGTCCCAATCAAAACTGTCTATGTCTTAATCTTTGAAACCTTTGAAACCTCTTATAACTTGCTAAAACTTTCTCCTCTGTTGGTGTTGCCTTTTCTCTTGTGTCCACCTGTTTCAGATATATTGGAATTAATGAATCAGTCTCTAGTTTGGACTTATAACCATCTGTAGTGTGGAGCTGTGGGCTGCGTTCCTGCTGCTCGGATCCTGGCTGCCTGGCAAGCTTATGTCCCAAATAACAACACACAAACTGTATTCATTTAAACACTGCCTGGCCCATTAGTTTCAGCCTCTTAATCACATCTTGATTATCCCATATCTAATAATCTGTGTAGCACCACGAAGTGGTGCCTTACCGGAAAGATTCTAGTGTACGTCCATCTTGGGCCAGAGCTTCATCGCGTCTATCTCCCTGAGGAGAGGCACAGTGGTCTGACTAACTTCCCAGAATTTTGTTCTGTCTACACCACCCACCTAAGGGCCAGCCTATCAAATGAGCCAGGCAGTTTCTTTATTAACCAATGAAATCAACTCAAACAGAAGACCCTCCCACATCAATCATCTCTACGAACTGTCATATTCTTCTTCAGCTGAATATTCCCAGAGTATGGGAACAGAAGGAATAAGCTTTAAGTCTCAGTGAGAAACCCTGTTTCAAACCTACATTGTACACCTCCTGAGGAACACTCAAGATGATCTATGGCCTTCACACATTATGTGTGTGTACACGTGAGTACACACTTACATACACATGAAACATGCTAGAACACCTCGATTCTCTTAAAGTCATTATACCCAAAACTGGATTATCTACTCACATCCTAATTCTATCCCTTTTCCTGATTCTCATTGCAGTCATTTTCAGTCATTAATTGAATCATCTAACTTAACTTAAAATACAATAGTATTTATATTTATACTACCCTATCTTCTAGTCTGTCATTCCTGTTTTGTTTATATATTTTGGTCATATTTTCCATCTTTTAGTAATTCATGAATTTACGCTTAATGCTTAAATGTCATATGTTGTAAGAACTGATCTGTGTATGCAGGACAAATGTATGATTGTCAAGACCAAACCTCCATGGCTTCTGCTTCATGGCATTCAGAGTCTAGTGCTCACTAAAAATGAAATGACCTGGTCATGGTGGCAGCACACACCTTTAATCCTAGCACATGGAGGCAGAAATAAGAAGATCTCTCTGAGTTTGAGGTCATCATTGATTAAAGAGTAAGTTCCAGAACAGCCAGGACTTCACAGAGAAACCTTGTCTCAAAAACAAAATAAAACAAACAGAAACAACTTAACAAAAAGAAAAGAAAAAATAATTAAATGGCTTCTTGTCAAACTGCCTTTGTTTACTACTGTCCCCACCTAACAACTATTTCCACAGATCTCTGATCCTTTCATTTGATTCATCCTTTATCTCTCCATTGACACTTAACAAATAATCTTTCTAAAATAGATCTATTTATGTCATTTACCTACTTGAATCCCAGTCCTCACTTAGTAATAACATAGTTTAATAAATATTACATGGTTTATATGACCTGCTAATCTCATCAACTTCTTTGTGTAATTCCTTAATTCACACATTTATCTAGTCCCAAAAGATTCTCTGAGATCTTGGAAGACAGCATGGTTTCTCTTGATGAGTTAACCCCTCCAAAACTCCTCTGTCCTACCATCTATGCTCCCATTTGTCCATTATTGATTACCTCCCTTCCATGTTACCCTCCAAACATCCTTTCTCAATCTGTACCTTCATGGCTAAAATTTCAGACATGGGCTAGTATCAGTTCATCTCTTTTGATCTTAGTTTATTTAAAATAATATATATTTACACACACACACACACACACACACACACACACACACACACATATATATATATATATATATATATCAATACATTTATTATTTCTTTGATGGAGGAGTGTCTATGTGTTAATTTCATTGGTTAATAAAGAAATTGCCTTGGCCCTTTAATAGGACAGAAAATTAGGTAGGCGGAGTAAACAGAACAGAATGCTGGGTAGAAGGCAGTGAGGCAGATGCTTCAGGCAGTCACCATAGTCAGCCACCATGCTTCTCCTCTCCAAGACAGATGCAGGTTAACATCTCTCCTGGTAAGCGACCACCTCATGGTGCTACACAGAATACTAAATATGGGTTAAAGCAAGATGTGAGAATTATCCAATAAGAGGCTGAAACTAATGGGCCATGCAGTGTTTAAAAGAATACAGTTTCCGTGTATTATTTTGGGTGAATGGCATATGAAAATGTCTTACACCTTGCTAACTACAGCTTCCTTTCCATGGAAAAACCTCTGTATATTCTTTGGTAATTGTTATTCTCCAATATTTGTTCCTTAAGTTCTGTGAAAAAGCACATTATTTTCTATCATAATATCACTTCAATTCTGAATACCTATGTGGTTGTGTGTCTAATTCACCAGGCTGTGAACAACTTTAGGACAAAACTCTTTATGCTTTATTTTCAATAGTATTTTGCACAGTGTAGGAACAGCTGATAAATTTACTGAAAACTTTTAGGGAGTTAGAGCTGAACCCAAGGTTCTCAACATGACTTCTTCCTATCTAATGACCCTAGCTTGAGTCAAATTGGCATAAAACTAGTCATCATACCCTTGAGATATCACTTGCTGGTCCTGATCATAATAAATAGCCTACATATTTTACTAAAATATCTTTCACCATTTCATCCCATATAGCTCAAAGAATGGGAATTAACTTGCATCATATTATTATAATATAGATAACAGAAAGAGTCTTAATGTATGAGGAGGTCTATTTACTATAATAAACAAACATTCAGCCTTCATTATCTTTAGAACTACAGAAGGCAAACAAGCCCCTTAAGTTGTATTATTACATTACAATGCTAATTTTCTTGTAATAATGGCAATAAACTCTCAAAATTATGAAGTGCATAGAGGTATGTTTCATTGAATTAGTTATGCTGTCTGAGCATTGATAACTCAATTCATAGTTAATTATGTACTTCAGCTTTTATTTTTCTCTATTTTGAAACTAATACATGTGTTCATAATCTTATATAAGTAATCAAAAAGTACTTTTGGCATTTTATGCAACAGCTATCATTTTCACCCAGTATGTACTCAAGAATATATCTAAAACTGTGTGACACCAGACAAACATCTATGTGTAAGAGCAGTGATTTATATTTATTTGTACCTTATACTGTGTAATCACAATATTTCTTTTTCTTTCTTACTTTCTTTTTATTTTTTTCTTTTTCTTTTATTTAGACAGATTTCTCTGTGTAGCTTTGGTGCCTGTACTAGAATTAGGTCTTGTAGAACGGGTTGACCTCGAACTCAAAAATATCCTCCTGTCTCTCCTCACAAGTGTTGGAATCAAAGGCATACACCACCACCATCCAGCAATAACAATATTTCTTAAACAAAGTGAAAGATGAATGACTAGTTCATATTTAAAGAACCTATTTTTACAGTAAAATATAAGTGCCTTTTTGAAATGTATAATTTTGCCTGTATAACAGTGTCCTAAATGACATTATTCAAATGTGTTATTGTGCTGTTATATCCTCAAAACTGAACATTCCCTTCATGGTGAAAGAGGGAATCAAATCGACAAGAAACTTAAAGAAATGTTGATGGAGGTGAGTTATCTGTCTATGTTACTTTCATTTGTTAATTAATAAAGAAAACTGCCTTGGCCCTTTAAGAGACAGAAAATTAGGTAGGTGGAGTAGACAGAACAGAATTCTGGGAAAGAGTTGGGGAGACGCTTCAGGCAGTCACCATAGTGAGTCTCCATGATTCTCCTCTCTGAGATGGACGCAGGTTAAGATCTCTCCTGGTAAGCCACACCTCGTGGTGCTACACGGATTACTAAATATGGGTTAAAGGAAGATGTGAGAATTAACCAATAAGAGGCTACAGATAACGGGCCAGGCAGTGTTTAAAAGAATACAGTTTCCATGTAATTATTTTGAGTAAAGCTAGCCAGGTGGCGGGACACAGCCCACCATTCCTTCTCCAAAATGTAAGAGTTTTGAGGAACTCAGAAGTTATACAATGAAGAAGACCTCTTTCTGAGTGCAAAACCTTTGACATGTATCCACTGTTGCTAAGTCCTGACTTCAACAGCAAAGGTCCAACCTCCAACCAAAGTTGAGAAAGTCCACAAATGAATTCTATAGGTTCACTACTGTCCCAGTATTTGTTCCAACCCTAGTAAAACCTATACTCATCTGCAAGTTCATCAACATTTTCCTCTGTCATGTCCTTCATACTGAAGCTGCAGTGCAAATGCAATGAGCATAACTCTTGTTTCTCCATGGGGCCTGGGGAAAGAGTACACCCATGCTATGATATTTCTACAGCTATCATTAATCTTGTCTTCACCAAAGCACTTATTGCTTGAAATGTAACATGAACAATGAAACCCTGAAATCCAGGAATTCAGGTGCTTTAGCTAAATCTTCAGCAACCTATAGGTATTAGTGAGGAGTACCATGCAATCACACAAAATGAGGAGTATGGCTATTAAATATTACATGCACAAGCTTCAGAAGGCTTTCAAAGCATCTCTACCAAAACAAATGGAATTCAGTCTACAGGCACTCTTGCCAAAAATATCCTGGTACTATCCATGCGTGTTCCTAGCTATGGCAAAGATATTGTCTATATTTGACAGCCCAGCAAAATCTGCTACCACTACTATAAGCACCAACAGTAATTGCAACCATGTTATAAGATCTAGAATTCATAAACTCCTATAATCTAGATTACCAATACAATCATAGATGCGACTGATATCAAAAATTAAGGGGAGCAGAAAAATGTATAGCTCAATAAAAAAGAGAGAGCAAAAAATTAAGTCACACAGAGACAATGTTTATAGACTCTAATTAACCACAGGACATTTACCAAGTGACTTCCAATATGGTGATGAAATTCAGGGATATGCAAGTTAATACAAATAAATGTTCCAAAACAATAATACAGGGGTCGAGGATGTGGTTCAGTGGATAAAGTGTTTGTAGAAAAATTATGAAGATCTTAAGTCAAGTCCACATAACCCGTGTTAAGAAAAGAAAACAAGCATGAATATTTAATCCAAGAACTTCTATGTGAGATGAAAAGCATAGACATGAGAATCCGTAGAAATCTGGAGACCAACAAGCCTGGCATGTAGAGCTGTGAAAACCAAAGAGATGGTGTTTTTGATTTTAGCCATTCTGACAGGTGTAAGATGGTATCTCAAAGTTGTTTTGATTTGCATTTCCCTGATTGCTAAGGAGGTTGAGCATGCCCTTAAGTGTTTTTTGGCCATTCGAACTTCTTCTGTTGAGAATTCTCTGTTCAGTTCAGTGCCCCATTTTTTAATTGGGTTCATTAGCATTTTAAAGTCTAGTCTCTTGAGTTCCTTATATATTTTGGAGATCAGACCTTTGTCTGTTGCGGGGTTGGTGAAGATCTTTTCCCAGTCAGTAAGCTGCCTTTTTGTCTTAGTGACAGTGTCCTTTGCTTTACAGAAGCTGCTCAGCTTCAGGAGGTCCCATTTATTCAATGATGTCCTTAATGTCTGTGCTGCTGGGGCTATACGTAGGAAGTGGTCTCCTGTGCCCAAATGTTGTAGAGTACTTCCCACTTTCTCCTCTAACAGGTTCAGTGTGTTCGGATTGATATTGAGGTCTTTAATCCATTTGGACAATGATAGCCTTTGCTGGAGAGGATGTGGAGTAAGGGGTACACTCATCCATTGCTGGTGGGAATGCAAACTTGTGCAACCACTTTGGAAAGCAGTGTGGAGGTTTCTCAGGAAATTTGGGATCCACCTACCCCAGGACCCAGCAATCCCACTCTTGGGAATTTACCCAAGAGATGCCCAATCATATTACAAAAGCATCTGTTCAACTATGTTTATAGCAGCATTATTTGTAATAGCCAGAACCTGGAAACCTAGATGCCCTTCAGTGGAAGAATGGATGAAGAAAGTGTGGAATATATACATATTAGAGTACTACTCGGCGGTAAAAAACAATGACATCTTGAATTTTGCATGCAAATGGAGGGAAATAGAAAACACCATCATGAGTGAGGTAACCCAGGCCCAAAAAGATGAACATGGGATGTACTCACTCATAATTGGGTTCTAGCCATAAATAAAGGACATCGAGCCTATAATTCGTAAAAAATCCTAGAGAAGTTATATAAGAAGGTGAATCCAAAGAAAAACATATAGTTATCCTCCTGGATACTGGAAGTAGACAAGATTGCCGGACAAAAAATGGGAACATAGGGGTGGGGTGGGATGGGGGAGGGGGGATGGGGAGAGAAAAGTGTGAAGTGGAGGATGGGAAGAGCCTGGGGGAATAGGATGGTGGGGATATAGGAAGGGTGGATATGGGAACAAGGAATTATATATCTTACTTAAGGGAGCCATTCTAGGGTTGGCAGAGACTTGACTCTAGAGGGGTTCCCAGGTGTCCAGGAAGACGTCCCCAGCTAGGTCCTTGGGCAGCTGAGGAGAGGGTCCCAGAAATGTCCAGATCCTATTGCCATACTCATGAATATCTTGCATATCACCATAGAAACTTCACCTGGCATTGGACGGAGAAAATGACAGAGCCCCACAAAGGAGCACCGGACTGAGCTCCCAAGGTCCTGATGAGGAGCAAAAGGAGGGAGATCATGAGCAAGGAAGTCAGGACCGTGAGGAGTGCATTTACCCATTGAAACGGTGGGACAGATCTAACGGGAGACCACCAAGTCCAGTTGGAATGGGACTGATGGAACAGGGGACCAAACCGGACTCTCTGAATGTGGCTGACAGTGGAGGAGGACTGAGAAACCAAGGACAACGGCAATAAACGTGAACTCTACAGCATGGACGGGCTCACTGTGAGCCTTGTCAGTTGGTTGCTCACCTTCCTGGACTTAGGGGGAGCTGGGAGGACCTTGGACTTAACATAGTGAAGGGAACCCTGATGGCTCTTTGTCTTGGAGAGGGGTGGAATGGGGGTATGGGTGGAAGGGAGGGGAGGGAAGGGGGAGGAGGAGGGAAGGAGATGGAAATCTTTAATAAAAAAAATAAAAAATAAATAAAAAAAACAAAGAGATGGGATTTCACAGCAAGGTACAAGGCAAGGCCTGACACCCAAGACTGTCTTCTAACTCCACATGCGTGCCGTGGCATACATGTACCTGCAGTCACACAAATTTGCACAGATACATGTACCTGTATGCACATTCGGGCAAGTACACATAAAGACATACACATATATGCGTATATATACACATATATATGGTAATCTCATATCATATACAGGGGAAAACAAGAATGTAATGTGGAATTCAGAAAAGAGACTTTAAAATACACAAAAGAACTAATAAGAAATTTTAAAAGTAAAAGTATCAATCAATGAAATTTTAAGTGCTATAGAGTTCCACAAAAGATTATATCAAGGGGATAAAAAAATTCTAAACTCAAGAAAGACTCATGGGTCAACAATAACACAGAAATATCATTATGTGTTTTCTAGAAGATAAGAAAAGCTGAAAGACATTTAAAACTTACTTCAGGAAATAATAGCCAAGAAATCTTGCAGACTCTTCAGGAAATAGAAATCCCGTTTCAAGTTCATTTCTTGTGTCATGATGCAACTGATAAAACAAATTAAGAAGGAAAGGATTCATTTTGGCTCTGATTCTGAGGGTACAGTCTTTCATGGATGAGGAAATGAGGAGCTAGTAGCCATCACCAAAGTGATAAAAACATGACTCAGCTATTCACATTGCGTCTGCAGTCAAGAAGCAGAGAGAGAGACATTAGTGTGTCAGCTCTCCTTATCATGGACATTGCACACAAAGCTCAGACAAGAAATCAGAAATAGAGAAGCAGAATCCATTAAACTACAAATCTTCAAAAACAGCAAAAGAAGAAGCCAGTCAAAGGCTACCTGTGGGATGGAAAGAAAATCTCTGCAAACCACATATCAGAAACAAGAGGTTAATGTTAGAAATAACCAAGGAGCTAATACACTTTAGCATTTTAAAAAAATCTAATCCTTATAAAAGGTGATAAGAACTTGTGCAGACGTATTTACAAGGATGGGAAATAATATGTAGGCAATGTTTATGTTACTAACCATCATGGGTAGTAGGGGGAGCACATGAGGTCCCACCCTTCTCTGAGGAACTAATGAGCATTTTATGGTGAAATGGTGGAGCTACTGATAATGTCCTTGCTCCAGTAAACAAACCCTCCCCCAGGATAAGACAGGAAATTTTATTTAAACTCGGTGAGTCACACACAAAGAAAAGAGCATACTAGAGAGGGAGAAGATGTGTTGGGAGAAAAAAAAGAGTTTTAGCAGGAGTGGGAGTACATATAAAAGAGGGAAACTGAGGAGAGGTGAGAATAATTAAAATTTATTATAGAGACATGTGAAACAATTAAAGAATCAAAAGAAAAAATAAGAAGAACATGCCAGAAAGAAAGAGTTTTTTGCTGTGGAAACTACAAAAAAAACACATTTGCAGAAGAATAAAATTAGACTTTATCTCACATCACATTAGGAAATCAACTCAAAGGAGGATAAAAATTTAAATGTCAAACTAGAAATACTTTTAATTATTAGGGGAAAATGTAAACTTTATGGATCTAACATGACCTATGATTTTTTTAGGTGATGTGGGAATGGACAGAAATGATGTGATAGCAAATGGATATTTTTAAAGTGAGGAAGCAGCTCATATATGGATGAAGATAATGGAAGCTAGTCTGTGAACTAAGACAAAAAGGCCATACAAAAAGGCAGAGATAAAATGTCATTTCTGTCACTACTTTTGAAGTACATTTTCACAGGAGACCTCTTGACAGAGATTACTTCTGGTTCATGTGAATGGCTCTGCTCTTCATTAGCTGACTTCTTGAGATGTAATGTTTCTACATGTGTCAGAAATCTCTAACAGTCGTCTTCCAAAATCCTGCTGCAGCTGTTCTGGTTCTTAAGCCCCTGTCATTTAACTTCACATGAAGGCTGTTTGGTCCAGTTCTCTTCTTAGAAACTGCCTCTCATGTGACTGTAAGATAGCTAAGTATTTTACAAAAAACAGTCACATAAGTTTATCTGCTGTACATATTTTTGACATTATTTTGTTGTATAACATCATGCCCTTCCTAATTTTTATCTATATATTTTAATTAATAGGCATATTTTAGATTAGGGTTATAATTACAGGAATAATGTTATATACCTCATGCAGCACTCCTTATAGCCCATATATGACACACTATTGATTCCCCTCTGTAGGCTTTGAATATGTTTTATAACCATTGGTTAATAAAGAAAGTGCTTTGGTCTTGGGAAGGGCAAAATAGGGCTAGGCAGGAAAAACTAAACTGAATGCAGAGAGAAAGAAGAAAGAATCAGGGATATACCATATAGATGCAAAAGGAGAAAGACACTGAAAACTTACCATTAAGCCACGGCCTTGTGGTAGTACACAGATAAATAGAAATGGGTTACTTGAAGATGTTAGAGCTAGCTAATAATATGCCTAAGCTATTAGCCAAACAGTGTTGTGATTACTAAAGTCTCTGTTTCTTTGGGTCTGGGAGGCCAAACAATGAACAAACAGTCTCCGTTTACACTTTATCAGCAGCATATTGCATTGATCTAATACACATGTTACAATGAATAAGCCAATGTATTGTGACTAACTGGAGCCAATAACTTTGCATCAAGTTTTACTCTGTGTTGAATAATCTATAGGATTTTGTTATTGTCAAATACATGCATGTACAATTAATGCACATAGGAAATGAACGTATATTTTGACCATACAAAATCATTTAACTATCCATTTAATATACCAATACATAATATACTTTCCAATAATGGAAAGAATTTATTTTGGTTTTATTATTTTACAGCTTTAGTTATTTTTTATAGATGTCCAATGATAGCACACCGTGTTGTTTGTATACAATTTCCTGTTGATATAACATTCAGCATCTTTGCTCATATGGACTGCCATAGATAGACAGATGAAAGGTCATGGTTGATCAGCAGTTATGATTCACCAGACTAGCTTTAATATATATATATATATATTCAGCTTTAATAAAGGAAAGAAAAGGGAACTTACAAATCCAAGGTTCCAGCGAAGAGTGCAGGAAAACAAAGAGAAGGTGGGCCGCACGCCCGCAAGATTTTATAAGTAAATATTAGCCTAAGGGGGACATGCCTTATAAACAAGGTGATTGGCTGGGCTTCCCCTTCAGACAGACAGACAGACAGACAGATAGACAGATAGACAGATGATAGATAGATAGATGATAGATAGATAGATAGATAGATAGATAGATAGATAGATAGATAGATGATAAATAGATAGATAGATAGATAGATAGATAGATAGATGATAGATAGATACAAAGATACATACATAGATATATAGATACATAGATACATAGAGATAGAGGAATGAGAGAGATAATACATGCATAAAATCTTCAATGAGTTATTTTTCAAATTTTTTAAAAAGAAGTCAACATTCCTTTTTAAAATCCAATTATCTTTTGGTGGTTGGGTTTTAAGATTTGTAGCTATATTTTCAACACCGGTGCTTTAAGAGATATGTATTTTGTGAAGATTTTCTCCCAGAGTGTTTTTTTTCATTTATGCAAAGCAACTTTCTAGGTGAATTCATTAATTTTGATGAAGGCCAAACTATTGGTGTTTCTTTTCTGATCAATTAATTTAGTGTGCTTAAGGAAAAAACCTCATTTTTTACTAAAAATCACCCACATTTTTAAATACACAATGTTCTACAATTTCTATTGTTCTGCATTTAATATTTGGATTTGTAAACCATTTGAATCAGTTTTGTAAGATTTATAAGGTAAGGACTCTAAAGGTGGTTTTCACTTTCGTGGAGAATTCTTGCCCCAAAAGTGCTTTGTTTCTTTGTCAAGATAAATTAATACCTACAAGTTTGTTTACAGATTCTATGCTGCATTTTGTTTATTTATCTTATTATCTACCAACAAGTTTGAATATTTTGTCCTCTTGGAATTGTGGTGATGATACTGGGTCTTTTGTATTTCTATATGAACTTTGGAATGAGTTTGTCAATACAAAGTAATTTTCTAGGTCTTTAATTGGGAATGATAGCTGCATAGCTGAGGTTGGAAAGAGCTTGTATCTTAGCAATATTGATGCATGTTTCACCACTGAATAATTTCAGATGTCAGCTCAAAACTTCTCCACATTTTAAGCACTAAAGAGCAGTGTAGTGTACCAAAAGATCTAATATTGCAGTCACAATGGCATTACATTTTAAGTCCAGCATTTTAATGAGCTTGACTTGAAGTGTATTTGTCTGTTCATCTACAAGATAAAATATCTTTGACAGAAAATATTCAACTCTGTATTTGTTTTCTACTGGCTTTTTCATCCTTTCACTCTTTACTACACTAAGAAGTTTTATTGGCTTCTTTTCTCTCCTCAAAGAAATGTGACAGGGAAAATTCAAGAAAACAAGAAATCTGCCAATTTTTAGATTATGTTTTCTCTATTATAAGGCACCACAGGAAATCTGGAATGGAAAATTTGGTACATGAGCATACTTCTGAGCCAACAACATTAAGAAAAAAATCTGCCTTTCAGGTTGGCAGAGATTTAGTGGTACAGGTTAAGTTGACAGTTTAGAGGGAAAGTAGAAAGGAGAGAGAGAGAGAGAGAGAGAGAGAGAGAGAGAGAGAGAGAGAGAGAGAGAGAGAGAGAGAGAGAGAGAGATGGGGGAGATTAGTAAAAAGTCATTTTCCCTAGCTGGTTAATATCAGTTAAAACATGGTGAAGAAGTCGGAATCACCCAGTGGATCCTGACTAGGATATAGATTTTAAGAGAAAAAGTGATTAACAGAGTTATTAAATCTATAGCACCACCAAATTGGTCTGAGATTCAGTTGCAGAAATAGGCATAGCAAATCCTTAAATAAAATTTTCTCTACTATAATTCTAGTCAGATTCTGAGTTTGCTATCATACCATAATATTAAGCATTGCTGTCTAGTTCTTTTGCAATGATTTCTTCCAAGGCTTCTTAAGACCCAGAAAGTCTAAAAAGAAAGTTTGTGAAGATTCAAGAAACAACCATCTGAGAAGCTCATGAAATCCCTGAAATTGACAAGATGTGTAAGTCTTCTCTATCCCCAAGGTTACATAAAACTCAAAGGCTTCTGAGAGCACAGAACAATCAAGCTGAGGAGAACTCATTCTCTGGCCTATCACTTTGCTGAAACATCTTATAGAGATCCCTAAGGTTTACGTTTTCTTGAGCCAGTACCCTGTTTTGGTTGGACTTTCAGTGATGCAGTTGATTTGGAGTTATTCTTTCCTCTCTCTGTAACTTCTAACCCCTCCTCCTTTAGGAAATCTCAAAAAACCCTAATTGGTCTATTATACACTCTTTTTTGAGTAAGTGGAAGTTTTGCATCTTCAGATTTTCTGTAATTACAGAAAAAAATTGGCATCTAGTCCAATGTGACCGATGAGATAGAGATATACATCAAGAGAACAAATGATATAATAACAGGAGAGATGTTTCTGCTATAAATAAATGCTAAAGGCTGTTGACAAGCCACCAGAAGGTAATAGAAACAAGGACAAAATACCATGCCAGTTTCACAAGAATCCTTTCCAGATCTTTTGTTCTAAATTTTGGGCCTCCATAACTGTGCCATACTAAGTTTCTGTTGTTGTCGTCAAGCTAGTTTGGCTTTGTGATTTTTTTTATGGCACATCTTAAAACAAGACTGAGAAACACATGAACTGTAGAGTATTGTGACTGTTCTTATTGCCATTTGGTAGCTTAAAAACAGTACCAAGTCAAATTCCTATCTCTTTGAGCTCCAGTAATAGACTCTAATCTAGGACCTTTCTGCAATGGTATTAAAACATCTATTTTTACCTATGGTTCCAGACAGGCACTGAAAATCAAATGCAAAGATTAGTCCTATGTGTTGTTGATTTAAAATGGCAGCTGAATTAACAGCCTTGCTCTCTCCTTTTGTAGAAGATATAGATGACATTATTCTGTAAAACTCAGATTCTTATAGTAGAATCTGTACAAAGAACTAGGTTTTATGGAATGATCTAATATTTATGTACAACTAAAGCAGTCTTTTGTGTAAAAAGTTGTATCTCTCACTCTTTAAAACATCTTACTATAAAATAATATCAATTATCCACCCTCAACTTTATCTCTCATTAATTTCAGGACTATACAAAAAAATTGATTCTATCATAACTAGGGCTAGAACATGTAGTTAAATAGATCAATGATTAAAATAATATCAAAATGAACTATTTTTAAAATAATTTTGGAATATGAAAAATAATTTAAATGTGAACACTACTTAAAAACCACTTAGTTACTGTTTTCTTAAGCCCTAACTCTATCATTATGTTTCAATTTCATGGAGCTATATTCTCAAAAGAGAATCCTGTCAATGGAAAGAAGTTGTACCTGAGTTCACATCCTATGACATAAGAATCACTATGGTAGATAGCAAAGAAATGATCCTGAGAACTCCCTTTCTCCAAGAAGAATAAAAAATAAAATGGCATATTCACATCCATGGGAAAATGGCAGAGATAAATAGTGCAACTGAGACTTGAAAGATGAATATATTTTGACTTTTTTTCAAATTAGCTTAATGAGTATTTGAAGAGCACATCTTTTCAAGCTTAATCATGGAGTGATTCCAAGTTATAATTAGTCTTCCAGATGTGGTTCCATTACCAAATCCATTTGGTTCAGCTCATGAATCCTCAATATGGCTTTCAATGACATATAAATATCAAATAGAGTGGAATCATATAAAATACATGGTTAGGATCTTAAACATTCAGGGCATCATTTCCGAAGTAAAAGTCAAATTGATTGTTCTTTATAATTAAGAAAATATGTTTATTTATCATGCTTCCATATTCTAACAGGGATAACCTAATAATATTTATTTATAGCTAGGTATAACTTAATTGTTCAATAAATAGGACAGTTTATAAAAAAAGAAAGAAAGAAGTTTTTAAATGGCAAGGACTAGGCCTTTAACATTTGAAGAATGTGTTTTTTAAAGGTCTTGGTGTGCAGTACTTATGAGGAGGATATCAGAATCACTTAAAGTTGTAAAGCCAAGTTATATCCTGTTCACCAACTACATCACTTTTTCTTGACAAGTTCTTTTAAATCCCCCTTTAAAGTTCTTTCAAAGCTTGAATAGTTTTTCAGAGAATGGAAGACCCTAAAATCAAACCTATAATTATAAATTAGATTTCTTCATACCTAAAAATTACACATAACTCAGTGTTATGAAAGATCAATTCACTATCAAGAAAAGAGTACAAAAGAAACCAATTCTAGTCTAGTACAGAATGTGTGTGTTTCACTGAATACCAAAATATTTATACAAAATATCATAATTCAAGCTTCCACCAATGCCAATGGTGAAACAAATGAAACTCCTCTTGGGATAACTGTCTAGATCCAAAATAAATAAAATCTAACTTTCTAATGATGGAGTGTAAAATGATGAGATTATTACCAAGATGTGTTTTAATGAAACATAACTCCATCAATGATTAACAAGTTGTTTCCAATAAGGAAACCTTCAAACTGGATGTCTAAGTAGCTTTACTAATTGTAAAAAGTGGTCTTGTGGTTGTGATCTCCATTGGCCCAGGGACAAAAGCTATGACAAAAAGATTAGACATTTTAGAAAAGAAAACAACTAGGAGATTGCTGAAATATGGTTTTCATGAAGGGTTATGTATATGTCTCTAAATGAGACTGAAAATTTTCTTAGGTTTATATTTATCAATTAGTCATTTTGTACAAGTGTTTTAACAACCCTATGTAAAGACTAACTATTTTCTGCATTTTAGCCCTTATTTTCCTTAACTATTGCACATTAGTTATAATAATAAAAAATAATAAAATATCATTTCTTACAATAGGGACAGAAACTGCACACAGATTGAGACATTGGGTATAACCTTATCAACTCAATCAACCATTAATAAGTGTTCAAGCTTTCTTTAGTGAGAATCAACAATGTATCTGTACACTATCATGTTACTCAAAATTTGCTGTTAGTAGAGCTCTATAGTCACTTGGTGACCATTTGATTATTTTTGTACTCGTCCATGACATTTGGCTAATTGCGAACTTTACTATAGTAAAAATTTACATAAATCTGGGAATTTTATTAATTGGTGGTGATTCTTCTTACACCAATCATAAACTGAAATCAGCTAAATGTTTTAAGTTCTTCATGGCATTCAACACTGATTAACTGAGACGACAAGATAATACTTTACTCTTCAAGGTCTTATCATACACAAGGTGGCAGAAAAGGGGATGATCTTAAAAAGAGGTGCAGTGGGTTTATGTAGTCTTAACATTTGTGATGTGGGCTAAAGAAAATGAGATCATAAACTGGATGTAATGGAGAGGAAAGTCCTGAGTACTCAAGATTCCCTTGAGATGATAAAGAATTTCAACAACTGAATTATATCAAACGTAGTTATTTCACTTTGGTAAATATCTTCTCCAAATCACTCCCAATCCATTTATGTTTATCTTGTTCAACAAATTTCCAATATAATATGATGGAGGAGGGTCATTTGTCTATGTGTTACTTTCATTTGTTAATAAAGAAACTGCCTTGGCCCTTTGATAGGACAGAAAATTAGGCAGGCGGACTAGACAGAACAGAATGCTGGGAAGAAGGGAAATGAGGCAGATGCCTCAGGCAGTCGCCATGATTCTCCAACCCTAGACATATCTAGGCTAAGATCCTTCTCGGTAAGCCACCACTTCATGGTGTTATACACATTAATAGAAATGGGTTAATCAAGATGTGAGAGTTGGCCAGTAAGAGGCTAGAGCTAATGGGCCAAGCAGTGTTTAAAAGAATACAATTTGTGTGTTGTTATTTCAGTTGTAAAACTAGCCGTGCAGGAATTAGTGGGATGAAAAGCAGGCCTGCTCGCCTCGTCATTACAATAATAGTCAAGACAAATATTTCAACTACCTAAAACTAGACAATTTTCAGTATCTTGTGTCTTCTCTGTCTTTATTTACTTATTAAATTTTGTTTTGACATAAGGTCATATAGATTTATTCTGTCAAAGCAAAAATGAAGTTTTGGTCCTGTTGGTGAATAGCAAGCTACTCCCTGAACTTCTTTCCATTTCTGTTCTTACATCTGAGGTGGAACCTGTGTATGTGGGCTCACATCTACAATCTCAGCACTTGGGAGACTGAGCCATAATTTCAAGGACACATAGCTTGTTAAGACATAATAAACTCCAGGCCAATTTGGGTTCCAGAGTGAGACCTTAATTCAGAATAAGTAATAAATATAAGAATGGTTGGTGGATAACAATGTATTATTGTTTATCTGTCTACTATAGAAAACTTAAATTTCATCTCTGAAACTAGAGTTATATCAGTGCATACTAAAAAGGCAATAGATTATCCAATACCAAATTGTCAGTTCTGAGGTTATATATGTACAGGTGATTATTTATGTACTTGATGTGTGTGTGTGTGTGTGTGTGTCAGAGAGAAAAACAAAGAGAGCGACAGACGTGGGAGTGTCAGAGAGAAGTGGGGATGCAAGAAAACAGTTGTGGGTAGAAAATAGAAAAGAAAAATTATGTAATTATAATAATTACAAAAACATTTTAAAAGTCAAGTTAGAAAGTGGTGGCATACTCCTTTAATTTCCATACTTGGGAGAGAAAGAGGTAAATATTTTTCTGTGAGTTATGAATTCCAGGCAAGTCTGTTCTACAGAGTGAGTTCCAGTATAAATTTTTGAAAGTTGCTTACTTCCAGTTTACATAGGAAATATTATATCCTTCTTAAGTCTTTGCTAGAGTTAAAAAATAGACAGATTGTTATAATTTTCCTTTGTTATTATAAAAGATAAAATAGATATAAATATTGTAACTACAATTCTTGCTTGATAACTGTTTTGTTATATGTAATTTTACTATGTTAAAGTTAAAGCCTTCCTTTCTTTTTTAAACAGAAAAAGGGAAATGGTATAGGAGGTCCTTCTTTTTATGTATTACTTTCATTGCTTAATCAATAAAGAAACTGCTTAGCCTAATAGGGCAGAACTTAGGTGGAAAAGGCAGAACTAAATTCTGGGAAGAAGAAAGTAGAGTGAGAAAACAGCCATAGAGCTGCCAGGTCAGACATGCTGAAACTTTCCTGGTAAACAATGACCTCATGGTGAGATACAAATTATTAAAAATGGGTTAAATCAAGATGTAAGAGGTAGCCAATAAGAGGATAGAGTTATTGGGTCAGGCAATGATTTAATTAATATAATTTTTGTGTGGTTATTTCAGGTGTAAGCTAGCTGAGTGACTGGGATGAAACAAAGGGCCACCCTCTTCCTCCAAAGTACAACCCAAACTGATGTGGGATTCCCTTTTGTATGCTGTGAATATGTTTTATTATCATTGGTTAATAAAGAAACTGCTTTGGCCAATGACTTAGCATAGTAAATCCAGGCAGGAAATACGAACAAAGATACATAAAGAGAATAGGCAGAGTCAGAGGATGCCATGCAGCTGCCAAAGGAGAACGATGCTGAGTACTTACCAGTAGGTCACAGCCTCATGGTGATACACAGATTAACAGAAATTGGTTAACTTAAGATGTAAGAGCTAACTTGGAATACATCTAAACTATTGGCCAAACAGTGTTGTAATTAATATAGTTTCTGTGTGATTATTTGGGTCTGGTTAGCCAGGAAATGAACATGTAGTCTCCATTTACAAATGATGCTCACTTTCTAGGACATGGATCCATATAAGACCTAAAAAAGCTTAAACATCAAGAGGGATTCTGGACCCACAAAAAATGGGAGCCAAGTGCAGTTTCTTAGTAGTCACATTTTTTGAGATAAGCTCTGCTTGCTAGTATTGAGCAGAAGTGCAGCTCCTTTAAGAAAAGGCTTCCTGACTCAGCCTTAGCAGAAAAACTGCAGGACTTCATTAAGAAATTACTCTCAATAATAGATTACAGGTTTATTTTGGCAAGACAAACAGCTCTGGCTCTTTCAGGAGGTCGAGCATTTGAATGGGTTTTGTGAGCGTCGTGCTGTAAATTACTTGGTGATGGCATGGGGATTGCTAGGTTAAACCAACTTGTATATTTCAAAGGTATCTCAACTTCAAAATTTGAGTCTAATGATATATTACTTTGGAAAAAAGTTCTGCTTTTGTTTCCACAAAGGATTGGAACCTGTGGATTTCTTCCTGGCTAATGTGGCTTGACCCTCTCCCCTCGACTGATCTCCATAAACTCTAAAAATACTTCACCCAACAAACAGCATGTAGCATTTTGGATAAAACTATGCCAAAATTCCCAAAATGATTGTTTATAAATGTTTATTTTTATTTAAAGTGGGATATAATATAAAGATAAATAATTTGCATTGGTATGGATCTTGGTCTATTGATGCAAATTTAAGGTTGATTTTGTTATACCATATATATGGATTTATGTTCTTGTTTAAGGTATTCTTATAGCTCACTTAAAAATGTAATGTATGAATAAAATTACAAATTAATAAATAGTCATTTATAATAGTTAAACTTGTAGTTACATTAGTTAGGTTTTCTAGATGTATAGAGATTCATTTTGGATGAATAGGTATTCTTCAAATACAATGTATTTTCTGTTTCTTTACATAATATTATATACTTCTGCGTTTTTTGGTGGAGTTGAAGACTAAATAGTTATAGTTACAGTTTTCCTTAGTTATGATAAATAAGTTAGATATGAAGCTTTAGACTTACAAAGAAATATTTTAAGTATAATTCTTGTTTGATTCCTGTTTTATTACATGTAATTTTACTATGTTAAAGTGAAAAAAACCTACATTTTTATTTAGACAGAAAAGGGGAGATGACAGATACAGAAAAGGATTCTCCTCTGTAAGGTGTGAATATGTTTTATTACTATTGGTTAATAAGGAAACTGCTTTGGCCAATGGTTAAGCAGAGTTAAGCCAGGCAGAAATACAAACAGAGATATATAAACAAAGTAGGTGGAGTCATGAGATGTCATATAGCTGCCAAAGGAGAAGGACACCAGAACCTTACAGGTAGGCCATGACCTTGTCATGATACACAGATTAATAGAAATGGGTTATTTTAAGATGTAAGAGCTAACTAAGAATATGTCAAAGCTGTTAACAAACAGTGTTGTAATTAGTACAGTTTCTGTGTGATTATTCATTACTGAGTGGCCAGGAAAACCTTCTCAGAGAAACTCTGTCTTGAAAGAGAAAAAAGGAAAAAACTGTTATAAAATGAACATAAAGTATAAAAGCAAAATTATGTTTTTCAATTCTTTAGTAACTGTTTTCTATAAAGAAGAGAGATACAAGTGCTTCAAAAATTTTGCTCAAAACATATTAGAACCATGCAATCACCACAGAAGGCATGAGGTGAAATCAGGTGGATATTTGGGAGTTTGAGACCAGTCTATCTAGTGAGTTCCATGCAGACCAGGGCTCTTTGATTTGTTCCTGCTCATACTATCATAACACCTCAATTGAATTTAAACTGGCAAAAATGATTTGCAAATTCAGGGTACATAATCCTAAATGTAAAATTCATCAGAACAAGGCCTTGATATTATTTTGTTGCTAGTGATAGTCTTCTAGCTTGGTTTTGTTTGATTTTGTCTGAATGTTTTCTTTTTTCTTTGACTTATTTTGTAGCAGTGAATGACCTTGAAACTCCTGACACTCTGGCTTCCACCTCTCAAGTACTGGGAGTTGGATACTAAAAACTATTCATTATTTTTATGAATTATATTGTTACTATAGCAACCACACAGAGCATGTGCTAATGGATCTTTTTTCTGTGAGGAGTGTTTTTAGGAAATTAGATTATTGTACCTTTAATGTTTAATAAATGATTAATGGTTTAAATAAACAGCAAACTCAGTTGTGACAGAACAAAATGCCTAATTATACTTAGGATTCCACAGGATAAAATAATCAATCAACTTCACATTTTCATTTGTTCCTCAGATCACTTTCTACCCTCAGTCATCTTATTCTGTAGCCCAAATAGGCTGGCCTATGGCTATGCATCATCAAAACTTTTGTACCTCCTCTGTCTAGCAAAGGAATCTCTCACACATGGGGTCACTGGATTTGTAAGATACTGTGTGAGGTAAGGCTTAAGTCCCCTGTTTAATTTCCTTTTAAGTCATGTCAATATTAAAGCATTTAAGAAAGTCATTGGTGTATATAATATAGCTGATTCTACACAACTGCTTCTGGATACCTCTGCCTAAAAAAGGGTAATGATGGAACAAACTTCAAAAGTTCTATTCTATGACAACAGATTTTCTATGGTTCCAGAAACTGTGTTTTAGTTGTTTGTAAATAAACCATCTTCAGAATTATCTCAAATTCAGTGTGTCTCCTACTTCCTGTTGCCTAATCAGTATTAATACCAGGCATGTCTTAGGAGATATCTTCATAGTAAGTCTCCAGTATTAGATTGGTCATATAATCTCTGAGTTTACATATAACCTCTATGCTAGTGGAGAATGAAATAAAGTAACTTTGATAATAATAGGTGGGTGGAAACTGTGTCCTGTCTCCTGTTTCCAACCCCATTCCTATCCCACCTTCCTCCAAGAATGCAGTGAGCAGACACATGCCAACAGGAGGTACTTTATTGCCAATTCAGGTATATTTCCACAAGGGATATAAATGAGACAATTTAAATTCTCAGTAACAGCAGATGATTGCTAAGAGCCATTATGGCTCTAAACCATGTTACAGCCCAAAGCTCCCTTTCAGCAATGCCAGGATGACGATTAAGATCTGTCCCTTCCATAGCAAATGTTCATGTCTGAGAAGTGTTACAGCTCTCATGGATTTCTAGAGCAGCTGCTCTCTGAAGCGATGTGTTGTCTTAATGTCTGGAGGCTGTAAACTACAGAAGAATGAGTTCATGAGCACAGTCTGTGACAGGAGGTATTGAGTTTGAATCCAGAAAATTTCCTGTAAAGGCTTTAGACCTATAGGCAAGAGGAACCTTCCTTATCTTCAGTTGGTGAGTCTATCTCCCCCATTGGGTAAGTCTGATGGTGGGAGGCTGATTTTGAAGATTCAGATTTCCCTGTCTCCCTCCACTTGAATTGAAAAGCAATGCATCTTCAAAATGTAGTGATACCTAAAACACTTAGGTTTATATAATGGTAAAACTAATTTTCAACCAATCTCTGATTCTTCCAGATGAATAATATGTATTCATATTGTAGAATGTAAGAGTTCTATACTAGGAAGAGATAGCCTGGCCCACAAAATATATAAATACTACTATGAAGGAATTGGTATCAAATACAGACAAAACATAACTGGAAGTCCATAAAATACCTTCAAATAAAATTCTGTAGGATAAGATATATTGCAGGGACTCTGCAAACCACAAAAGTTCTAAATAATTCATTTCTATAAAGACATTTTTAAGCAACATCTGGTATTATTGATTGGCAATCCACAGCTCCTGTAATTATTGCTTTATAGATAATGAGTTTTGCATTAAAACAGCTTACATGGACTTTTTACCTTTAGAAGTACCTCTCTGAGGTGTGTATGTTCTCTGACCACCCAATGTATTTTTAGGGTTATAAGGTCTTCTGTTTTTTGGAGTTGACCCTTGTTTCTTATTTTTGGTTGGTTATCAAATGAGTTTTTAATTCTTCACAAATAAAATTTGTGGAAGGCTATGGACCATGAGTCATAGTTGGTTCTCAGTGTACTAGATCATAGATATAATTTAAGACTCGTTAGTTTCTAATTAATTGGCATGAATGCACTCAGATTGGTTTCAGCATTTGTATGTAGGCTTGAGCACCCATGCATGCTATTAATATTCTGCTAGGTTGACAAATCTTACCCTTCCCTCAATAGACAGTTATAGTTAATGAAATTGAAAAACTCCCATGTAATGCAAAGGAAGATTTTATCATTTTTAGGGCATTAGGCTTGTAATGGATATGTTATGGGGAATCTTCTCATATGTCACTTACTCTCATCTCTCTGGTTTTTTGGGAAATCATAGCCTACTATAGTGACTCCCTCCCAAAAGATACATGCATTGAAGCCTTAGTCTCCAACCTGTGACATTGCATGACTTTTCTTGGAGAAAAACAAAGACCTATTTCCACCACAAGGTGCACCAATGATAGACAAAAAAAAAATTACCCTTCTCTGGCATGGCAAATTGTTAGGGATATTATTTTAAGCTATGTTACTTTTGTTTATGTTGTATTTTGTTTAACACTGTGAAGCTGTGATACTTTGTCTGTCTAGAATACCTGATGATTTAATAAAGATCCGAATGGCCAATACTGAGGCAGGAGAAAGGATGGGTGGAGTTGGCAGGCAGAGAGAATATATAAATGGAAAAAAAAAACTAGGAGAAGGGGTTCAGAGTAGAAACTTGAAAAGAAGGAGGACATCTGGGGACAGCCATCCAACTACACAACAATCCACAGAATAAGAGCAAGATTTAAAGAATAAGGGAACAGGAAAGACACGGAGGCCAAAGGGTAGACAGGATAATTAATGTTAAGAATGGCAAGCAAGAAACAAGGCAAGCTAAGGTCAGATGTTTATAAATAAGAATAAGCCTCTGTATGATTCCTTTGGGAGCTGGGTGGTGGGCTCCCCAAAAAGTCCAAAGAGTCAAAAACTGTTGGGACTAATTGAGTCCTGGCCTTCAGCTGCTCTTCCCTGCTAGAGCCTTCTAATTCAAGTTACTAAAAGCTGTGTTTTTCCTAGAGGATCAGAGGAAGGGATTTTCATCTGTTGGCCATTGACTTCAGGGTATTTAAGCCTCCATGGTGCTATTAAAGAAGGGCTTTTGTATCAGTGATTGGAGGTCCGTGTGTTGGTCTGTCTCTGCGTGTGTTTCCTCAACCTTCAGCCCGTTGCCTGAAGCTCGTGAACTTGGTTATAGCACATAGAGTGCAGACGTGTGTGGGGGGGGGGGGGGGTGCAGTGTGCGGCAAAAAACATCATACTACTATAGTATACTAGTGGATTTATAAGAGTTATTTACAGGGTGAAGAGTTACTTAACATGAGTGACTCGATGGGAGCTACAGCACTGAATCCTTTATCTCAGAATGGGATTAATCCCAACAGTTGCCTCCGTGGATCTCTCTGCACAGCTTTTAGTCACCTCCATTATACAGTCCCCTCTTGTTTACTGCTCTTGTCATGGTAGAGGACCCTTGTGAAGCGACCTAAATTTCGTCAGTTTCATCAGCTTCCTGAACCTTATGATCCTTGCTACTCACTCCGACAGAGAATGTCTAGTTTGCAGGAAATAACCCATACAACCTCACCCCTTTATGCATTACTACATTATTTCTACTTCTTTAAATTCTAAAATTTAAAAAAATTTTAAAATTAAGAGTGCTTTACAGACAGTGGTGGTGAATTCCTTTAATCCAAGCACTCTGGAGGCAGGGGCAGGTGGATTTCTAGAGTCTGAGGTCAGCCTGGTCTACAAAGTGAGTTCCAGGACAGTCGGGGCTACAAAGAGAAACCCTGTCTCAGAAAAATGGCTTCATGAGGAAAACATAAACATTTAGGATGATTTCTGTGGTTATTATTTCTGATGTAAAAATATCAATGTGAAAATTTTCAGTCAAAGTCACTTTGTGATAGCAGTGGTATCAATGGGGTTTTAAAGCAATAGTGAAGATGTGTGTTCTGCCCAAGGAAAAGATTTCAACCATTATATAATAACCCATAGTAGGAAAATAGTGAATCCTCTGAGCCATACAAATAGCCATTAAAATAGTCCATAGAAATTAACTATTGAGGGCTGGAGAGATGGCTCAGTGGTTAAGAGCATTGCCTGCTCTTCCAAACGTACTGAGTTCAATTCCCAGCAATCACATGGTGGCTCACAACCATCTGTAATGGGGTCTGGTGCCCTCTTCTGGCCTTCAGGCATACACACAGACAGAATATTGTATACATAATAAATAAATAAATAAGCTATTGATAATTATATATGGCTTCTGAAACAAGAAATCATGGTTCCCTAAAATCCACATAATTGTATTGACATACAGAGAATGAAAAGTAGTAGATTTTCTCAGGAAAGTCCAATTCTATTTGTCATTTTGAAGACTTACAGCACAGTTATCACAGCTAAGTCAATATAAACTTAGAAACTATTACATATTGAAGGCTTAGTCTAACCTTAATTAAAAACACATGTATTCAGTTTAAAATATAATCAACACTATTTACCAAAATTAGTATAGAGGTATACTAGTTCTTCAGAATTTATTTAGTTACTGTATCTGAACTCATGGATATTTTCAAAAACCAAAAACATCATCATGTTCCTCTGGACAAGGTAAGACTTGAAATTTTCTCAGCATAGTTTTTAAATCAACACTGGATATAATGTATATTTAATGTAACTCTCATATTAGTTTTGTCACAAGAGTCAAGAGATAGTGCAAAAGGATCCTGTGGCCTTTAAAGATCAGATCAGCGCCCTTGGACGAATGGGTCTTGCATACAATGAATGTTGATACATTTGACTATGGCACTGAAGCGTGGGTAGAAGAAGCAATTTCTAATGCAAAAAGGAGCCATCAAGCTAACAAATGTTTTAATTGTGGCAAAATGGGACATATGAAAAGGAATTGCAGACAACGGATTGCCAGAAATAATAATAATAATAATAATAATAATAATAATAATAATAATGCCTCTTCTAGAAATAAAAGACATAGGAGGACTCAGCCTTCAGGTTTATGTAGTAGATGTGGAAAAGTCAGACACTGGATGAATGAGTGTAGGTCAACAAGAGATAGACAAGGCAACCCGTTGCCATTGGGAAATGCAATGGGGGGCCTCTCACAAGCCCCTCATGGCGAATGTGGTCAGACATTTCCAGTTACTGCAGAGAATATGCCTTGTCAGGAAAATTAGAAAGCCCATGCCTGCTTTTAAAAGCAAAAACAGCCTGAAAGATGAGTTACGTGAATTTTGGCAGACTTCTATAAGTGATCAAAGACCAAAGTTAAGAGTGTGTGTAAATGGCGTTTTTATTACTGTCCTACTGGACACAGGTGCAGATGTAAGTATCATTACTCCAGAATCTTGGCATTTGTATTGGCCTCTTCAGGACATAAATGTTCACTTCCTGGGAATTGGAGCCCTATTTTGAGTAAGGCAAAGCACGAGATGGGTTGAATGCATAGGGACAAAAGGACAAATAGGAAAGTTAAGGCCATATGTAGCCAATATTGCAGTGAATTTATGGGGCCATGACCTATTGCAGCAATAGAATACCCAAATTAACATTCCTGATGCTTCTAGAGCCTATATTACTGAGGAAAATATTAAAAGATTACAGAAGGCAGAAACCGGCCATTCAGGCTGTACAAGAATGCAAAACAATTGATGGCCCTTCAGAGATACCAACAGCCCTGCCTCTATAATGGTTGACTGAGAAACTAATATGGACAAAGCAATGGCCTTTAGCTGAGGAAAAGTTGCAGGCTTTAGAACAGCTGGTACAAGAGCAATTAGATGCTCGACATATAGAAGAATCTACGAGCCCTTGGAATTCTCCTGTATTTGTGGTTAAGAAAAAATCTGGTAAATGGAGAATGGTGACAGATCTCAGGGCTATCAACAGGTTATTCAACCTATGGACTCTCTGCAATCTGGAATTCCTCTGCCCTCTTTATTACCAAAAGGATGGCCTCTCATAGTTATTGATTTAAAGAATTGTTTCTTCACTATACCTTTACAAGAAAAAGACAGAGAAAAGTTTGCCTTCACAGTGCCTACTTATAATAACTCTCAACCTACAAGGAGATACCAGTGGACCGTCCTTCCACAGGGGATGTTGAGCAGTCCCTCCCTGTGCCAATACTTTGTAAATCAACCATTGCAAATAATACGCAAGCAATTTCCCAAGTCTATAATTTATCATTACATGGATGTTATCTGATTCAAACATGTATACCTTAGAAAGACTGTTTGAAGAAGTAAAAATACTTTTACCTAAATGGGGATTGCAGATTGCTCCTGAAAAAATTCAGAGAGGAGATTCTTTTAATTATCTAGGTTATAAAATAGGTTTACAAAAAATTAAGACACACAAGGCACAAATTAGGAGAGATTGGCTACGGACTCTCAATGACTTTCAAAGGTTGTTGGGAGACATTTCCAACATAAGACCGGCTGTTGGGATAATACCTGATATGATAATTCATTTAAATAAAACCTTGGATGGTGAAAAAGACTTAAAGAGTCCCAGAGAATTAACAGCTAAAGCAGAAAAGGAACTGACAATGATTGAGGAGAAATAACAAGAAGCACATGTTGACAGGGTGAATCCAGAGCTCAGTTGTATTCTCATCATATTGCCTCCCAAAATTTTTCCTACAGGAATTATAATGGAGCGAGATGATATTATCTTAGAATGGATATTTTTACCCACATAAACCAAGTAAGAAAATAAAAACTTATGTTGAAAAAGTCTCTGAATTAATTGTAAAAGGCAAATTGAGACTTCATCAACTAGCAGGCATAGACCCAGCAGAAATCATAGTGCCTTTTACTGCTGATGAACTAAAAATGTTGTGGGAAGATAACAAACCATGGCAAAGAGATTGTGCTAATTTTTTGGGAGAAATCAATAACAACTATCCAAAAAGCAAGAGGCTTAACTTTGTAAAGAGAACTTCTTGGATTCTTCCCTGAATCATCCGTGATGCTCCGATAACCGGAGCCTGTACATTTTATACTGATGCTAATAAATCAGGGAAGGCAGGTTACAAATCAGAAGATTTGAGTCAGGTGGAACAAAGTCCTTATGATTCTGTCCAGAAGGCAGAATTATATGCCATTTTTATGGTGCTAAGGGATTTTAAAGAACCTCTTAATATAGTTACTGACTCACAATATGCCCAAAGAGTTATCTTACATATTAAAATTGCTGAATTTATACCTGATGATACAGAACTAACCTCATCGTTTTTCCAGGTACAAGACATGATCAGGAACAGGCTTTGCCCTATGTATATAAAACACATCCAATCCCATATGTGTCTGCCAGGTCCTCTAGCACAAGGTAATGTAGAAATTGATCAATTGTTGATTGGTAGTGTGCTGCAAGCCTCCTAATTTCATAAAAAACACCCATCATGTCAATAGCAAAGGCTTGAAGAAAGAGTTTTCTATTACATGGCAACAAGCTAACGAGATTGTAAAGAAATGCCCTACTTGCTCTTTCTATAACCAAACACCACTGCCTGCAGGGGCTAATCCTAAGGGCACTCAAAGGAATGAAATCTGGCAGATGAATGTGTTTCACTTTGTAGAATTTGGCAAATTAAAATATGTACACCACACCATTGACACTTATTCAGGTTTTCAATGGGCAACTGCTTTAAGCTCAGAAAAAGCTGATTCAGTAATCACTCATTTATTAGAAGTTATGACCATCATGGGTATACCTACACAAATAAAGACGGATAATGGTCCAGCTAATGTCTCTAGGAAAATGAAACAGTTTTTTGCTTATTACAATATCAACCATGTTACAGGTATACCATACACTGCTACAGGTCAAGCAGTCATAGAGAGATCAAATAGAACTATAAAGGATATGTTAAACAAACAGAAAGGGGTAGAAAATACCCCTAGAAATAGGTTACATAGTGCTTTATTAACCTTGAATTTTCTCAATGCTAATGAGAAAGGGACAACAGCTGCAGAAAGACATTGAATAATGGAAAAGTCTGCTGAATTAAATCAACCAGTTTATTTCAAGGATGTGCTGACCTCGCAATGGAAGCCAGGAGATGTGCTGCGTTAGGGAAGGGGTTTGCTCTTGTCTCCACAGGAGAGGAAAAAAATGTGGATACCATCAAAATTAATAAAGGTTTGGTTTGAAGAGGAGAAGCCCCTTGGAAAAGAAAAATAATTCATTCACAAGGATAACGATCATACTGATGGTAAGAAAAACATATAGGTTGGGGGCAGGGTTCTTTTCTTATCTCCACAGGAAACCACTCATCTTCAAAGAACTTAAGGGACCCTGGATATTTAAATACTGATTGATGGACACTAGTTATGACCCAATATGGATCAACATGGAACCCAAATAGGTTTAGTAAGTATAAAACATTTTTACACACACACACACACACACACACACACACACACATATATATATATATATATATATATACATTACTGTGCTTTTATTTATACATATGTAGAGCTGGTTTTGGAGTAGGACTATGGCTCAGTCCCTCTTCAATTCCAAGCCTGTTGATAAGAGATATCTCAGAGTTTCTGTCTCAGGTTAGGAGCCATGCAATGGGACAGAATAATAATAATAATAATAATAATAATGATGATGATGATGATGATGATGATACTTGATAAACTTTCTTTGCCTTTCCTCATATCTGTGTCTGTCTTTATTGCATCTTCCATTGAATATATATATATATATATATATATATATATATATATATATATATATATATTTCTGTATATGTCTTTGTAGATAACGTTTACCTTTTCTGTAGCAAACAACAAATTTTCCTTCAGTGATCTTTGGAGTTTCCAGGATGAAGATGGGGCCCCACAACATCAATTTCACCTGGTTACTATGACATCATGTTTTTAATAGTGCTAAAATTAGACCTGTTTTTTGGTACCAACTGCATAAGACAGTTTCAAATGGTGCACAATTTTGACAACACTCTGGCCAGACCTCCTCAAAACATTCAGAGGCTAGTTACAATTTCCTCGACCAAATGTTATTCTGGGAATTTTACCATCATTTGCTTTCACAGGACCCTCTGAGAAGGACGTCGCCCCCATGTCAGCTGGAAGCAATCTTAGAGGATGACGCCCCCTCAACCAACAGAGTTTGCCCTCAGGTTTAGGGACATCATTTAGTAGTTGGTATAGGGTTGAGGGGATAGGGGAGGTATTATATGGACTCAGGGGTGTTTATTGAAAAAAAGGGGGGATTAACTGGTTTGATGGGATGATTGGTATTTGTGAAAATTGCATTGGTGTTGATTCTTGTATATTGAACATTGTATGTGAGTATGCTTCTACCTCTGTTTAAAACAATTGTTATATTGAGATATTTACCATATTGCAATGTACATTTCTACCTCTGATACTATTTATGTAATGACATTGTATACATTTGGAGATCATTGTCCTCATTTATTGCACAGTTGTTTATTCTCTTAGTCTCCAAGTTAGATAGGTATCGTGAATTATATATCAATAGTCATATATGTTTGTCATATTTATATTTAGGATATTCAGGTTTTTTAGATACATAGAAATTATATTTAGTATAGATAGTATATTCTTTGACCTCTTTGAAGAGCTGTAGCAAATGGCCTTTAATCTAACCTAGAGTTTTGTACTTATGAGACACAATCACTCCTGGCAACACCGCTCTACTCCTGAGAGAATGTTGAGCACCAATGGCACTCCACTGGGAGCTTGTCTTCTTCTTGGCAGAACTGGCCTTTGGGCAAAGAAAAGCCCAAACCTCAACTACTGACAAAGATACAGAATATCCATAAGTGGATAAAACAGGATTGTCTTATCTTGCCAAGACAGGATAGGATAGTTCTACAAAAAGTTCCTTGACTTTGAAAGATGTTATGTCAGTTGTGTTAGGCCTTAGCTGAAGTTGGTTGCCTCAACATTGCAAGACAAAACTTTGGGTGATTGCCCAGGTAGTCAGTTGTCTCTGTCATTTGTTGCATATTTTGAAAGTTTCTTGTTTGTACTTCCTGGTTGCTTAAGTAATATTACTTCCCTTCTCAGATTTTTGATGGGATTGAAGATTAGATGATTGTAGTTACCCTCTATATTATTTAGACTCCTTGAAATAGAATGTTTAGTAAAACTTTTGTTATAGGTTTCATGTTTAACATTATTTATTGTTTGTAATTTTATATTTATTGTTTGTTCCTATTGAATATAGTTGTATTTGGTTTGGTTCTGTCTTATTTAGACAAAAGGGGGAGATGAAGGAGAAGCCCAGCCAATCACCTTATTTGTAATGCATGTCCCAATTAGGCTAATATTTACTTATAAAATCTTGTGGGCCTGTGGCCCATCTGCTTTTTGTTTTTCTGCGTTCCTCGCTAGAACCTTGGATTTGTAAGTTCCCTTTCCTTTCCTTTATTAAAGCTGAATATTATATATATTAAAGCTAGTCTGGTTAATCATAACTGCCGATAAACCGTGTCCCTTCAATTGATTACTATTCTCTCAAGGTTTGTGAAGAATTTTGTTGGGATTTTTGGTGGGGATTGCATTGAATATATAGATTGCTTTTGGTAGAATTGCTATTTTTACTATGTTGGTCCTCCCAATCCCAGAGCAAGGGAGATCCTTCCATTTTCTGGTATCCTCTTCAATTTCATTCTTCAAAGACTTAAAATTCTTGTCAAATAGATCTTTCACTTCCTTGGTTAGTTACCCCAAGATAATTTATGCTATTTGTGGCTATCATGAAAGGAGATACTTCTCTGATTTCCCTCTCTGCTTCTTTATCCTTTGTGTATAGGAGGGCAACTGATTTTTTAGAGTTGATCTTGTATCCTGCCACATTACTAAAGGAGTTTATCAGCTGTAGGAGTTCTTTGGTAGAGTGTTTGGGGTCGCTTATGTACACTATCATATTATCTGCAAATAATGAAAGTTTGACTTCTTCCTTTCCAATTCGAATCCCCTTGATCTCCTTATGCTGTCTTATTGCTATTGCTAAAACTTCAAGCACTATATTGAAGAAGTATGGAGAGAGTGGACAGCCTTGTTGTGTTCCTGATTTTAGTGGGATGGCTTTGAGTTTCTCTTCATTTAATTTAATGTTAGCTGTTGGCTTGCTGTATATTGCTTTTATTTTATTCAGGAATAAGCCATGTATCCCTAATCTCTCCAAGACCTTTATCATAAAGGGGTGTTGAATTTTGTCAAATGCTTTTTCAGCATCTAATTAGATGATCATATGTTTTTTTCCTTCAGTTTATTTATATGATGGATTACATTGATAGATTTTCATATGTTGAACCAGCCCTGCCTCTCTGGGATGAAGCCTACTTGTTCATAATGTATATTTTTTTGGATATGTTCCTGGATTCTGTGTGCCAGTATTTTATTGAGAATTTTTGCATCGATGTTCATGAGTGAGATTGGTCTGTAATTCTCTTTCTTGGTCAAGTCTTTGTGAGGTTTTGGTATCAGGGTGACTGTAGCTTCATAAAAAGAGTTTGGCAATGACTCTTCTGTTTCTATTTTGTGAAACATATTAAGGAGTATAGGTATTAGGTCTTCTTGGAAGTTCTGGTAGAATTCTGCATTGAAACCATCTGGTCCAGGGCTTTTTTTTTGTAGGGAGGTTTCTGATGATATCTTCTAATTCCTCGTGGCTTACAGGTCTATTAAAACTGTTCACCTGGTCTTGATTAAATTTTGGTATATGGTATTTATCTAAAAAAGTGTCCATTTCTTTTACATTTTCCAATTTTGTGGCATACAGGCTTCTGTAGTAAGATCTAATGATTCTCTGAATTTCCTCTGTGTCTGTGGTTATGTCCCCCTTTTCATTTCTAATCTTATTAATTTGCGTGCTCTCTCTCTGCCATTTGATTAGCTTGGCTAAGGGTTTGTCAATCTTGTTGATTTTCTCCAGGAACCAGCTTTTTGTTTCTTTCATTCTTTGGATTGTTTTCTGTGTTTCTATTTTGTTGATTTCAGCCCTCAGTTTGATTATTTCCAGTCTTCTACTCCTCCTGGGTGAAACTGCTTCTTTTTGTTTCTAGAGCTTTCAGCTGTGCTGTTAAGTCTCTAATGTGTACTTTCTCCATTTTCTTTATGTGGGCACTTAGTGCTATGAACTTTCCTCTAAGCACTGCTTTCGTAGTGTCCCATAGTTTGGATATGATGTGTCTTTGTTTTCATTAAATTCAAGGAAGACTTTAATTTCTTTCTTTATTTCTTCCTTGACCCAGGGGTAGTTCAGTAGTTGACTGTTGAATTTCCATGAGTTTGTAGGCTTTCTGGGGTTAGAATTGTTGCTGAATTCTAACTTTATTCCATGGTTATCCGATAGAATACAGGTGGTTACTACAATTTCTTTGTATCTATGGATGTTTGCTTTGTTAACAAATTATGTGATCAATTTTTGAGAAGGTTCCATGAGATGATAAGGAGAAGGTATATTCTTTTCTGTTTGGGTGGAATGTTCTATAGATGTCTGTAAAGTCCATTTGGTTCATTACATCTGCAGTTCTCTTATTTCTCAGTTAAGTTTCTGTCTGGTTGACCTGTCCATGTTTTTTGTTAAGAATTTGTTGGATTTGTTTTGTTCTTTAATCAGTGAGTTTATTTCCTCTGTAGTATCTTCAGTGTCTGAGCTTTTTTCTTCTGTCTCTTGTATTTTGTTGGTAATAGTTGTCTCTGTAGTTCCTGTTCGTTTACCCAGATTTTCCATATACAGCCTTCCCTCAGTTTGTTTTCTTCATTACCTCCATTTTATTTTTTAAGTTTTCAATTGTTTCCCTCACCTGTTTGATGGCTTTTTCTTGTTTTTCTTGTTTTCCTTTTGTATCTTTGAGAGATTTATCTATTTTCTGTACCTTTTTGTTTATCTCCATTTCTTTATGGCAGTTTTTCACATCCTGTTTAAGGTCTTCTATTATTTTTATAAAGTTACATTTAAAGTCAATTTCTTCTATTTCTTCTGGAGTAGGGTGTTCAATTCTTCTTGTTTTGAGATCCCTGGATTCTGGTGATGTCACGTCGCCTTTCAGGTTGTTGGAGGAATTCTTGCATTGGCACCTGCCCATCTCTTCTTTCAAATGGAGCCAGGAGAGTCTTGGTGTCTTGGTCCAGTCTTTGCTGTGACTGACTCTCTGGGTGGATCTCCTCAGTGCAGGAGCAGGAACTGTTCCTGTCTGGATGGAACTCCTCAGCACATAAAGATGCCTGGTAGCTCTCTCTGGGTGGATAGCCTTAGTGCAGGAGCAGGATGCTGTTCCTGAGCCAAGGACCTTGCAGACAATAGGGCAGGCTTGGGGGAGGCAGGGTCGTGTGTAACAAAGAAACCCCTGAAGCAGGAGCTGGGAGTGGGTAGCCTGTCCCTCCCAGGATAGCAGACAGTCACTCATCCAGATGGAACTCCTCAGCATTGAAACAGGGATGCCTAGTAGCCCAAGGACACCACACATAAAAAAGCTATTTTTTGAGACTATAATGTAGTTACATCATTTCCCTTTCCTTTCTTATATAGAGACATGATAGAAAGATGATGATTGATAGATAGATAGATAGATAGATACATACATACATACATACACACATACATATATATGTAGATATATAGATAGATACATAGACAGAGATACATAAATATATACACATATACATAGATGTGTGTATAAATATATGTATGTGTGTATATATGTATGTATGTGTGTGTATGTATGTATGTGTGTATGTATGTATGTATGTATGTATGTATGTATGTATGTATGTATGTGTTAAGGGAACCATGGAGATGACATGACCTAGCTTCCCTGAAATGCATGCATCTTAGGTTTTTCAGTCTATGGCTCCTGCAGCACAATGTACCTTCTAATTTCTGAGAGACCAATGTATTCCCTCAGGCAGTGATGAGTTCAGTCCACCTTGTGTGTCTCTGTATGTTCCCCTACAAGTCTAGGAAACATGGAAGCTTGACAGGACAATTAGTCTGGAACATTAATCTTGTGTATCCTGTATAGCCTGCAAACATCATTATATTCTGGCAACCACAACAACTGTATTGATCCTGGCAATTGTTATTATATTCTATTTCTAATAAAGGTTTAAAAGTTTGATTGCTCTCAATAAAATTGTCAAAGTCTTAGTCTTGCTGTGGTCCCCTCCAACCCAAACTTGATTACATTCCTGACAGCCATATCAGGTAACATTGCACTGGTAAGTAAGCACAGGAGCTTACACGTGTGAGTGTGGGTGGGGGAGTGTTATTTTAAATTATACAGACTGACCAGGATGTACCTATATATACACTCATACATTAATGTACATATATTTGAACAACCTACTCAGTCTGTATAAATTACTTCTATGTATAAGTTTTAGGACTGACCATTTTGTACTGGATAATCAACAAAACTTATTTATATTAGAGTTAGTTAATACAATAACAGCCAATTTGCCTTAGCATGCCCTTAAAACTCATGTAATTTTATAGTCTTATCATAGGGCTGTGTCAATTCTCTCTTTTTCAATATAAAATTAAATGATTTGCTGACTTCCATACTAAGAATTATTCAGCAATTCAAGTGTCCTGTTTTATTTGATCATTCCTACCTCAGTTCATCTCTTTGCTTTTCTTTTATCATTAATAATTTTATAACTAAGTGACTTAATTTCTTTATAACTATTAAAAACTTAAAAATTGCTCTATTAAGGGTCATAATAACATTAATTTCAAACTGCATTTATGTATTGTGAGACAAAGTCTTTAATGAATTAAGTCAAAACAGAACTCTTTAGATTTTCAATATCACCTATAAAGGAATCTATTCTGAGTAAATTGGGAGTGTGGGGACCTTGGGAGATGGTTGAAAGTGAGGGAAGAGGCAGGAAGAGAAAAATGTAGTGCTCAATAAAAATCAATAAAAAAGAACCTACCTGTCATAAAGAAGTTAATTAATATACTCTATTTAGCTTGCAACCCAAAGGAACAGTTCACTGCTCTCCTAAACTCATCATTAGTATATTCTTAGGTTAAAAAAAATATTCCTATTGTTAATCATGTAACCAAGTAAGATTCATTCCTTCATTTCCAAAAATTGTGGTTTGTTTTATACTGATTATGTAGTACAGGATTTGAAGATTGGCAAGGCCTGAACAACATAATTAAAGTTAATTAATCAGACCAGAACCTGATTGATTCTTCAGAAAATATGACTGAGTGTTACAAATACATCAAAGAAATTGTTTACTTGGTCCATTTCTATTATCAAGAATTTAACTACAAGCCCTGAGTAACCTGTTCAGTTTTAATATGTAACTCCTCTGAGAGATTATCAGATAAATTAAAAACTTATACCACTTAGTAACAACAGTTAAGCAAACATTCCTAAGCTTTTTAAATAAAGGAATGAAACAAGGCCTTTATGATACCCATGAAGTCCATTGTCATAGTTATTTGGAGATAATAAAACTTCACATCGCTCCATTTTAAGGACTACAATATGATGCTACAAATATTTGAATTCTTAAATATTTGGTAGGCCAAATACAAAGAGCAAATCTTAAAATGTAAAAAAAACTTTTGAAAATTTTAATATGAAATTTCCCATATTTTATTGGTACCAGTGAAATTTGCACAGATCAGTAATGAAATATTTTTAAATGATTTCTCAATGTATGGAAAATTTGCATATGAACATCTTTGTACTAAATGAATAAAATTTTTAAAACAAAATTTATTAATGAATATTAGGAATGAAAATTCAGACATGTGATATCAATCAGTAGGAGACTGTTGATTAGCATGCCAAGAACCCGGGTCCAATCCCCATCACAACATTAACAAGAGAAAATAATAAAGATGTAAACTCCCTCACTAGATTTATGAGAATACATACTTCAAAATTTTAAAATATGCAAAAACCAAACTGATATCAGCATTCAAACTTCCATATTTTTCAGATGGTTAGTAAATGCAGCCAGCTTTGATTCAGTGGCCACAATAGTGAAAAGATACCTTACTCTTTTCTCTACCTTATTCTTTGTATCTCTTTGCTCATCAGTTATGAAAGTATATAGCTTACATCATTTGTAAGAGCTATAATCTTCCAAAAAACTACCCCTGTGGGCTTCTGCTGTGTTATCCTTATTTGGAGGAAATGGATTCTTTGAAATGAAGGCTCATTCACTTAACGGTAGGACAATTTTCCTTCTGAAGATTCCACTTATACATAAGAGGTGCAAAGCAGCAACATCAAGACACCATGTCTTGGGACATTCTTGAAAGCATGTTCCAAAGGATTTTAACAAAAATCAAAGATTATCCCTTTTCACTGATTTTATGATCCTGACTTGGTAAATTTAGGAAGAGAAGATAAATGTACCATAGCTTATTATTTTAGATTATTTTATTATTTTAGTAAAGCTTATCACTTAGAAAATTTTAGAAAGTTTTTAAATTTATAGCATTAAAATCATTTTTACTATAAACATACACCTGTGTTGTATATTATAATAGTAGAGATAAATGCACACAAAAGCATAGTAAAGGTACATCAATTAAAGCAACATATGCCTGAGAAGCTGTCCTTGATTCTAAACCAAGTTTGTAATTAAAACAAGTCATACCTGTAGTTTTTAATAGAGAAGTAGTTTGCATATTTTCAAAGCCAATTAGAAAGGAGAGTTCTGTAGCTTTTGTGATTTTCCTGTTCTAGGTTGAAGTTGGTACACTTGGTTGTTTAGTGCTACCCAGATGCACAGAAGCACTCCATTGAAAGACACACATTTGAAACTCTGGGCTCCAGATTATTCCCTTATGCCTCAGTGCCTGGCATTAATCTTGATGTACAATAGTTACATTTGTGGGTTGCTAACAGCTGACACAAGGTACTCAAAGTCACTTGACATTATTCACACTACAGAATTCAGTGGAATTCTATAACCCCTGATGGAATAAAATCTATATCAAGTTATGGATTCACACATAGTGCCTGGCTCCTTAAAATCTAATTTTCAGGAAATGAAACTCCTATATGATGTTAAGTTTCTTCATATATGAACATGGGTTGCTCTTCACTCTATCATAATGTTTATACCTTTTTTACATTTAAAATCTATTTCTCTTGGGTCTTACAGTCTTCTCCATAGAGTTGTTTTGATTTTTTTAGACACACATTCGAACAGAGTTTGGTTCAGTTAAATTTATAGATCTTTGTATTTAATTCCAAAGAAACTATTGCTGTTTATTTTAACATTCATCTTGCAATATTATCTTAACAATTTCAATGGCTTTATTTACATGTATAGAGGGATGATACACTGCATATATTTAAAGTATACATTTGAAAATATTTACCTTGCATGCGCAAGCAAGTAATTATTGGAGATACTATGCTCCAATAAAAGTTTCTTGTATCACTTGAAATTTCTTTTTCCTACTTTCTTCTCTGACACTACTTCCATTTCCATTTGGTTCCTGTTCTGATTTTACATTTTCTAGAGTGTGATGTATCTGAGATAACACAAGTTGTGCTCCTCTAGTCTTGGCTCCCTTCAGTCCTTTTGTTCTCTCATTTGTTCAGGGATTTAGTTTTTCATATTTTTATTAGAAAATTTCTGCTTCCTCCCCGCCTCCAACTAACCCCTCTCCCCCCTCCACACCCCCTCCTTCTCCTGACCAGAGAGCAGTAAGGGTTCTCTGCCCTGTGGGAAGTCCTAGTTCCGCCCCCCTCCATCCAGGTCCAGGAAGGTGAGCATCCAAAAAGGCCAGGCCCCCCAAAACCAATATGCGTAGTAGGATCCAAATCCCGTGTCATTGTCCTTGGCTTCTCAGCAGCCCTCATTGTCCACCATGTTCAGGGAGTCCGGTTTTATCTCATGCTTTTTCAGTCCCAGTCCAGCTGGGCTTGGTAAACTCCGAATAGATCAGCCCCACCATCGCAGTGGATGGGAGCACTCCGCGCAGTCCAGACTTCCTTGCTCATGTTTTTCCTCCTTCTGCTCCTCAATTGGACCTTGGGAGCTCAGTCCAGTGCACCAATGTGTGGCTCTATCTCCATCTCCATCCATCGCCAGATGAAGGTTCCCTCACGGTCCTGACTTTCTTTCTCATGTTCTCCCTCCTTCTGCTCCTCATCAGGACTTTGGGAGCTCAGTCTGGTGCACCAGTGTGGGGCTCTGTCTCTATCTCCATCCATCACCAGATGAAGGTTCTATGGTGATATGCAAGATAATCATCAGTATGGCTATAGGATCTGGCCTTTTCTGACTCCCTCTCTTCAGCTGCCCACGGAACTAGCTGGGGGCATCTCCCTGGATGCCTGGGAACCCCTCTAGAGTCAAGCCTCCCTTAATTAGGATATATACTTCCCTGCTCCCATATCCAGCCTTCCTATATCCCAAGCATCCCATTCCCCCCCAGCTCTCCCTATCCTCCCTTTCATGCTTTTCTCTCCCCATCTCCCCTTGCCCCTAACCCACCACATTCCTGATCCTTGAGAAGACAATAAGAAGGTGAAACCAAAGAAAAAATATAGTTATCCTCCTGGATATTGGAAGTAGACAAGTTTGCTGTTCAGGGATTTGTATTCTGTTCTTAATATTATAAATATAGTACATCCAAAGTAACAACAACCATGCTAACATGCTTTTGATCCTCTACAAAGGCAGAGGAGGAAAAGACACATAGTTACCTTGTTTCTAGTAACAGTGTTCTCTCAGCTCCAAATCTCAGCAGAGTCTAACCTTTCCCTATACCTATTAAGCTATCAGGAATTGGAAAATTCAGGAAAACATTGGAGCAAAAACATACAGCATGAAATGAAACATGCTGAGCACTTCAAGCAATTGTGGATTCTTTTTTCCATATTACAAGATGAAAAGTCCTTCCTCCCACTGTCTACTATCATTCTAACATAAGAAGCACAGATGAATTCTACCATAAAGTATCTTCAAAGTTTGCAACTCAAGACCGGAACATGAGCTTGGGAATAATAAAGACAAATAACAGACCTAGACTTGGGTCACTGATTCTCTATGATCTTAACACTCTCAGGGAACTCAGTTCTTAAATTACAGTAACTAAACTAAGTCACATTAATTGTGCTCTTATTTCTAAAATTTGATTCCAATAACAATTAATGGTCATATCAAAAAATCATTCTAATAATAAAGAAAATTTATGTGAAATGTATAAAAAAGAAGGGTCACATAAAGTGGTCATAAGTATCTAAGATATCTAAGACCGGGTTTTTTCCTTATTTTGTTCTTTTTTTAATGTTAATCATTTATAGAATCTTTTTATTTTGTTTTTATTTTTATTATAATAAAAGCAATTAACAAGGCAATTATAACATTATTTTTCAACTGTGCAGTATAGGTTTTCTTAACTTTAGGCAAATCTGAAGATACTGCATATCTTCAGAATTTATTCATATTCTAAAATAATCAACAAGTAATATTCTGCTTTCTGCCAGATCTTGTAAATCATTATTTTATGCTCTACTGATATTTTGTTTATTCCAAATGTGTCATACAATTAGATTCATGAAATACTTTTTTCAATGAAGACTATTTAAATACTGTTAAGTTCATTTTAACTCTGCCATATACATCATGCATTTTTTAAAATTAACTCTTCTTATCACCTCAATTATTGAAAGATTAAAATGCATAAACTTATACTTCTATTTGGGAGATTTATATGTGTGCTATTAGGAGATCAAAGCTTCAACAGATTTCTAAAAGAATAAATGCATTTCATGTATTTTGTGTACTGACAACACTAAGTACTTGGAAGTAGATTCATGTTGATCTACTTTAAAGAATGCTATTGAAAGCGAAGGAATCCTTTTCCTGGCTAAGGGGAAGAAAGAACATATATTCCAGCTTCAAGTTCATAGTAACCAAAAGTCTAAATAACTTACCTTCTTTCTGTACTTATTACAGAGATATTGAAAAATGGCTCCTTGAAGGTTATATTCAAATAGTCCCGAAAACTATCCTCTTACCAGATTTCCATAGTGTGTGTGTGTGTGTGTGTGTGTGTGTGTGTTTGTAATATAGACAGGGAGAACATTATAAGAGCAACTTTTAGTATCCATCTTCAGCAAATGTGACCTAACGGGAACCTCCAATAGACTGCTCTTTCAGGATTAGTTAACAGCTTCCTTTTTTTCAAGCATTTTTTCCACAGGAAGTACATAATGAGAGACTAGACAATATGACTACTGTAAAATATCAACCCACTGGGATCTTGCTCAGAACACTGTGATGGGAACTGTTTGCTCTAGAGATTTCCAATTAGTCAAGTTTTATTGTCCGCTCAATCCACTTCAGTTTGTCTCATACTCTATTTCCTTCCCTAACTCTTAATTCAGTTCCTAATAAAAATATGACACTCTGAACTCAACTCATTTTTTATACAAGACCTTTTCCCAGAAAATGATACCAACAAATATTTCACTAAATATGAAGGTACTAAGTTAACAAGGAAGATAATCATAAGAATGAGAAACAGAGACAGAGAGATGTTAGAGAGAAAGAAACTAACAAAAAAAATCTAATCAATGTATTGATTAATAGTAAAGAAATTCCTTAAGATCATCCATCACAAAGTCTTTCTGGCTAAAGAACAGACCATTTAAATTATTCTACTAGTTCCCAGTGAGAAAGGAAATCAGAAGCAATAAATTTAAGTGGTTTCAGACTGAATAATTTTATCTATGGGTGTGGAAAAACTGCTTACAAATTTGAAGAACAGTTATCTTCAATTTAAAGTCTACTATAAAATATCACTCAAATTAAGGAGTGAGAATAAAAATAGTTTTAATAAACTGTAAGGTAGATGTATATTTATATTTGACTAACATAATAACTTATCTATCATATCTTCATGATTACAATAATTCTTTCATTTAAATTATTTCTAATATTTTTATTTTGTTGTGAAAAGAAAGGTTAACATGCAATTGGCCATTTTAACAAATTTTAAGTATATAATATCTGATTATTGCTTTTAGATACAGTGCTACATAGCATGTCTGTAGAGCCTATTCATCTAATTCAGATGAAAATCTATATTCTATCATTAGTGCTTCTTGCTGTCTTTCCTCTATCCTCTGCCAACTTCTACCCACTGTTTTTTATCTGATCAACGGTTTTTAGAATTTTAGATACTGGATATAAGTAAACCCACTTAGTACTGTTTTATAGGAAAGGTTCTTTTGTATTGTTTGATATCTGTTTATGATTGATTTATGTTCTTCCTTGTAATGTCCCAGCGTTCACACTGCTGTGGTCCATAGCTATGCTCGCTGCTTTCTTATAGGTGAATAACATCAAGTTAGAACCATATAGCATATTCCCGTTATTCTTTCCTCTGATATGTGGTGTTTGGGTTGTTTTGGTTCTTGGCTATTGTGGAAAGTTTTCTGAGGATTTGTTTGTCTTACACTCCGGCTCAGTTTTGATGCAATTCTATTCTAGGGCTTTAGTTTGAGTTCTTTTAGATAAACAGATTTTTTTTTAAAGATGAGGCAGTTGTGTTAGGCTTTTTTGAGGAGCCTCCATTCTGTTTTCCATAGGGGCTGAATCATTTGTGTTTTTATAATAGATACGCTGACAGGAGTGAGGTGATAGCTCACTGTAATTTTGATTTACATTTCCCTGATGATGAGTCAAAGCATCCAGCTCTTCATTTATCTGTGTGCCTTTGTGTGCCTTCTCTAGAGAAATATCCATTCAAGTTCGTAGTCTTTTCCAGCAGATTATCATATTTTCTTATTGAACTGCAAGAATTCCAGAAGCTATTAAAGTATGTACCCAAGAAATAGATTACTTAGAAGAAAGATAAAGGGAAATTCTAGTGTGCCTGTTTAGGGTTTTTCTTTTAAACCTGGTGGGCAGAACTATTCAGACATCTTAGATTTGTAAATAAATGGGTAGAGGATCATCGGGTGGAAAAATATCTGCTCTGTAAACCTAGACAATATCATATTTATGAAAACAAAAGTACAGTTTGGTGATTATGAGTTCGTTCCTTTTTAATAACTAATACAAACTTAATTACTTCTTTAAACTTAATATATTTTGTTCCTTTTATTCTGATACAAAGTTGCAGAACTTCATTAAGAATGTGTTAAACTTGTACAAATGGTTACATACACAGTACAAACCAACTTTAACAAAATCTTAACCAAACAGATACAAAAGTGATATTTAAAATTTTTTGTTCTTTTTTATTTATTATTATTATTATTATTATTATTATTATTATTATTATTATTATTATTACTACTACTACTACTACTACTACTACTACTACAAATTTTCACCTGCTCCCCTCCTCCCATTTCCTTTCCCCTTCTCCCTTCCACCTTCCCTTCCCTCTCCAGCCCAAAGAGTAGTCAGGGTTCCCTGCCCTGTGGGAAGTCCAAGGTCCTCCCCCCTCCATCCAGGTCTAGGAAAGTGAACATTCAAACAGACTAGGTTCCCACAAAGCCAGTACATGGAGTAGAATCAAAACCCAGTGCCATTGTCCTTGGCTTTTCAGTCAGCCCTCCATGTAAGCCATGTTCAGAGAGACTAGTTTGATCACATGCTCCATCAGACCCAGTCCAGCTGGCCTTGTTGAGTTTCCATTAGATCAGCCCCACCATCACAGTGGGTTGGCGCATCCTTTATGGTCCTGACTTCCTTGCTCATGTTCTCTCTCCTTCTGCTCCTCATTTCGACCTTGGGAGCTTAGTCCAGTTCTATCTCCATCCATCGCCAGGTGAAGGTTCTATGGTGGTATACAAGATATTTATCAGACTGGCTATAGTATAGAGCCAGTTCAGGTGCCCTCTCTTCAGCTGCTCAAGGAACAAGCTGGGGACATCTCCTTGGACACCTGGAAACCCCTCTAGAGTCTGGTCTCTTCCCAACCCTCAAATGGCTCCCTTAATTAGGATATATACTTCCCTGCTCCCATATCCACTCCTCCTCCATCCCAAATGTCCCAGTCCCCCAAGTTCTCCCCATCCTCCCCTTTTCACTTCTCTCTCCCTATCTCCCCTTAGCCCCATCCCAACCCCTTATGAATATTCTCTTATGAATAAGAGAAGAATTGGACTCACCTCTTCTTTTGATCTTTTCTTATTTTGATCATCTAAACTTGACTTTAATGCTATAAGTTCATATAATTACTTGCAGAAGTACAAGACTTTTATGTAGATGTTAAACATGAGTTTGACCCTAATAACGCAAGCAAAAAATTCAAAAGATTTTCAGTACAAAGTTTAAGGTCCATGAATAAGATTGTAAGAAATTTTCAAAATTGATTCAAAGTCTCACTTTTCTATAAAATTGCATTGAGGGCACATCACCACTGTCTCTAGAAGCTTACCAAATGACTCATTTTTGAGAGAAAGAAATTTAATATTGATAGGATTCTCATGAAAAGGAATTATATCCTTGATTAACTCTAAATTCAATCACTCACAAACCATCTATTGAGGACCAAAAATATTCTGGACATAATGAAATCATAATGACCATGAAAAAATAGTTACTTTAACAATAAGAATAGAAAGATATCAGAGAGTTGAAATGACAGAAATAAATAGGTGTGTGACTTCAAACTCTGATATAGAAAAGTTTAGATGGTATAGAAGTAATGGGAAATTGAATTTCTACCTATAAAATTACAAAAAAACCTCAGTGTGGAAAGTATCTGAAAACTTTTGCTGTCCCTATAAGGCCTTATTTGATGGTTATAACTTTTAAATATGAACATCAAAAAGAGGTGAGAAGAAATGTATCATCAAACATAGTAAAAACCAAACCGAAGCCTGTGGATACAGTGTTTAGAAGCAAAGATAATTTGATGTTTGTGAATAGACTGTGCCTGGAAAAATAAAACATTTTAAATTATGGTAATATTCACAGAAAGAACAAAGAGGTCATCTGCACTATATCTGGCAAGATATTATAAACTGAAAGGGTTCTACCAAATGCAATTCTAAAAATTCCATTTTACTTCTCAACTCTTTGACTGAGAGAATAATTTTTAGCCTGAAGAAGATGGAATAAGTATTGGTAAAAAGCAATTGAACCTGAAGATATGTAAAGAGATGGTGAGATAGCATTTAGCTTCTCTAAATGTTTTCAGGTCTCCAGGCCTCCCAAGATTGCATAGCAGACGATGGGAAAAACTTGCTGATGAGATAGTGAAGTACAAAATGGAAATCTCTTATCTTCTAGCCACTGGAGAAAATAGATGTGACCGGGAATTCAGTTAGAGATATTTTCAAAATGAAAGGAGACAGCTGTATCTTGGAACAATTTTTTTGTTATAATTTCTATGCATCTTCTCATTACTCTAAGTCATTAATGAAGTTATTAGTTTATCCTTGCCTATGGGGCAGTGGCAAGTACAAAGAAGAAATCTTAAGACTAATGGCTCTTCTAATCCTTTATAGAAAAACTGTGATGTTTAAACAGGAGATGTCATATTAAAGATACACTCAATATTCATAAAGCATTAAAATGATCATTCTACAATTCCTAGCCTTCCCAACAGTAAATGTATAGCAGTCAATGAAACTAACTTAGTCTAATAAATTATGAATAGTATCAATAGATTTGCTTATATCTAACCAAGGTTCAAAACCAAAACTATCAATCTAAGTCTCTTCTACTACAGAAATGACAGAATGATTATATGGCAAAGGTTCATTTTCCTGAGTATGTGGAAACAGACTAACCACCTTTGGTAACAAGCATCAGACATGGGTAGATGAATTATAGAACTTTTGAGTTAAGGTTCCAGTATTCGCATGATAGTTTGAACTGATTGGCCTGCATTCAAATAGTAGTTGCTGTAACTAAAATGTTTACAGAGTGATGAAGTCTTCATATATAGAAATGTTCTATCTTGATATTTTGACCATGATCCCTGGCTTTCACTTTCATCATAAAAGTTATTATTTACTCTGACTTAATTACCCATGGCCCAAGCACCACTGGGCACAAAGACAAACAACACTGATCCTCTTCAACCAGGTGCCACTTGAACAAACTATAGATTATTATTGCATCACAGCTTCTCTGATAAAATGAAGATAATTTTCCAGTGTTCAATTTCTCACAGAAATTTAGCAAAAAGAAGAAAAGAATATATCCAGTCTAAATGATTTCTATGTTTTTATTTTCAGGAAATAGCTCTTGGAGATTTTAAGGTCTCTGATGACAAAATGTATCGTGTTGTTTTGAGCAGTGATTTAATACTGGTTCATGGCATGCCATAGTCCATTTGTATGCTTCAATGACAACCTTAGCTTACTCCTTTAAAGACCCTGTTTTGTCATTGTTTCAGTGAGGAAGTGCTCCCAAAGTCATTGTTATCAGGTTACAGAACCAAGCCAAGAAAGGAATAGAAAACCAGTTTTGTTGCAATATTGCAGAACCCACTCTGAGTTTGCATACTATAGTTAATTCATAGTTCATTTTCTATGACACCTTGTCATTATGACAACAGCAACAACACAATACCATTTCCCCTTGAAATATGTCAGAAAATAAAGAATCTAGTAGATTACTTTTGAAATTACTAAAGGATTAACTTTTTTATATTTTAAATTAGTAAAACCTTTTGGCAAGTTAGATTGTTAGCCTTTGTTCAAAAAAGTTTTCTTAAGTGGCTGGAGACTATATACTTAAAATATTAAGCATGTACATTTGCAAATTTTATGTCATTTATATAATATTTCTACATATTTTAAATTGTGTATCCTTATTCATCTGTGCAATAAAATAAAATACTTCTTGGGGAAGAGAAATGGCTCAGTAGATAAAATGCTCTTCCCACAAGCACGAAGGTCTAAGTTTGAATCCCCAGAACTCATGCCAGATGCAGTAGGATGCCTTTCTGTAATTCCAGCTTTTCTCCAGGAATTTAGTGAGAGAACAACTTCCTGTAGCTCATAGAACACCTGCCCTGGAACACCCAGGAAAACAAGAAACTGTCTCAAATGAGGAAAACACAACCTGAGGTTGTCCTCTGATGTCCATACATGCACCATGACATGAACTTACTTGCCTTTACACTCGGGATAACACACACACATATACACACAGAGACACACAAATACATGCTCACACGAACATTCACAGAGAGACACACAGACACACACAGAGAGAAAACTTTTAAACAACATTTCGATTCATACAATTTAAAGTCTATTCCAGAATATCTTAGTTACTATAAACAGAGTGATAATGAAAATAACTGAGCAAGTATCTGTGCAGTAGGATGTTGAGTTCTTTGGGTGTATATAAGGAGTGGTATAGTGGAGTTATCTGATGGATTTGGTTTTGTGTATTTTTTGAATGCTCCATTCTGAATTCTAGAGTACTTAGACCAGTCTTCATCTCCACCAACTGGGAATAAGGTTTCTCTCTTCTTCACAGTCTCCCTACCATTTATTTTCAGTTTCATTGATTTTTAGCCATACTGACTGGAATGAGATGACATCTAAAAATATTCCAATTTATATTTCCATAATTGATAATTGCCAAAAATGATGGACTTTTTATAAAAGTATTTCCCGACCATTTTTAGTTTCTTCTATTGAGAACTCTCTGTTTATATCCCTAGTTCATTTTTAACTGCATGATTTGTTTCTTTGGCTCTTTTTTTATGTATTATTTGTCACACACACACACACACACACACACACACACACATGTCTTACTCTCCAATTCTGCAGTTTTGTGGGTTTCTCCTCCACTGGCTTACCTACTTCTTTAGCTGAACAGAGGATATTTTGTTTCTTAAGATCTGTCTTGTCATTTGTTGGCCTTAGTTCTTAAGTAAATGTAGTCTGTTTTCAGGAAGTCCTTTTCGGCAGTTATATTTTGTAGGGTTCTGATTATGTTCCCTTCTAACAGTTGTGGGTCCTTCAGGTTTCAAATTGGGGTCTTTGATACTCTTATTTGGTTCATTGGTTATTTGATAACCTTATTTTAGTTCATTGTCATAGATGCTCATCTTATTTTATCCTTCTGTAAACATGAAATCATGAAACTGGCAGATAAATGAATAGACTTAAATATTATATTGAATAGGTAACCTACCTAAAACAGAAGACAAAGACACGTTTCTTTTTTATCATTGGTTCATATTTTCAAATCCTCAGATATATGTAAGTAAACACATGGAGTAACTGCAAAAACCAGGAACACATACAGCGACAATAGCTGTTGGGGGGTGGGGAGATATTTGGAAAGAAAGAACAAGATACAGGTGATACAAACTGAGAAACAGAATAGTGAGAAATGAACTCTAACTGGCGAGGGGGGAAAGAGGTCAATACAGAAAGAGAAGGAAGGGAATTAGGGAAAGGTAGCATCAAGGTCATTGGATAAAGCCTCAATTGATAACATTAAAAATTGGACCTGGAGAGATGGATCAGCATTAAGAGCACCTGCCAGTCTTCCAAGGACCCCAGTTTGGAACCCAGCATCCACCTAGGGCAGCTCACTACTGCTTGCAACTCCAGACCCAGGGATTCTGATGCACTCTTCCTGCCTCCATGGCATCCCTAACACAAACATATAATTAAGAACAAGATCAAATGAAACAGAATAAGACAAAATATAGTATGTGTTTGTGTCCTTATTTTATCTTCCAGCCACCCTACTCCTGTATGACTTTAATCATGGAAGAGTATATATCTATATCTACACCTACATCTATAACTACCTCAACCTCTACCTGTATCTATGTCTATATCAGCAGGAAAATAATAAGTACGACAGAGAATAATCTCTGAAATATCCAAGAACATGACAGAGCTCCCTACTGTGCCTTCTCTGAAGGTAATTCCTATCTCTGTAGATGTCCATACATGGTATGGGAAGCAACTTTGCTTATCTGGAAAAAATGTAGTTTTACAAGCATAGTAAGACAGACAGTTTTTGTTAAAAAAAAACATTTGACAGACCCTGGTATCCTTATTAAAATATGCATTTTCTATAGCTATTTGTTATTCTACATTAATGATTCTCAACTTGTCAATTGTGATCCCAATGACAAAATATTTATCTTCAAGAATTTACAATATGATTTATAACTATTGCAAAATTACAGTTATGAATGAAAATACCTTTATGGCTGAAGGTCACCACAACCCGTAGAACTGGATTAAAGGGTCACAACATTAGGAAGTTTGTGAACCATGGTGCTAAGAGATACTAAACAAATAATTGACATTAGAAGTAAAAAGTTAAACCAGATGCAGAGGGCTAGTACTGTGTGATGAGGATGTGTCCACCTTGGTTTCCAACTTCATGTGCAAATAAGCATCATACGATGCATATGAAAACAAGAAACATATCACTGGTACCTCTCCAATTACTTACTGGAGAACATACGCCTAAACATTCAGTGGTTAATGAAGTCCCCAGAAGCAAAAGGGCTGATGAGAAAAGGCCAAAGCCTCAGGCTTGCTCTTTTCTTCCATTACACAAGGAAAATGACCTGATTAGAATGCTGGCTGAGGCCCAATTATTTCCTCCCTGTTCGTAAAAGGAATTAGAGGAGGCCCAATTTTAACACACCACATGGAGAGCAGAAAAGTTGCGTTAAAAAAATTAACATCATTAAAATGTTAAAAGTTAAATTAATGAAATGCACAGCAAGGGCTAAAGGCATGTAAAAGAAAGAGCAAATTTATTAACCAAACTGGGAAAAGTCTTGCATAAGGATGGCAACTCTACAGGAGAAACAGTGATCTTTGGCCAAGCAAGGCTCCATATAGGCTTAAGAGAACTGTGAGAACTTACTGTTTGGTTGTGAGACCCATTCAGAGTCATGTAGAGATTTATAAATAGACCAAATAATGGATCTGCAATGGTCCTATAGTTTCAATGATAAATCTCATACTATAAACTTAAACTTCATTCAGGATTTAAAGTTGGACACCAGGGTTTTCTAATGAATTGAAAAGAACCATATACAAACTGGCCCTAGAGAAATTCCCAGGAAGCCACAAGGATGACCCCAACTAAGATCTTAAACAATAAAGGACACAGTGCCTGAACTGGTCTTGCCCTGTAGTCAGATTCACAAATATCTTAAATGTCACCATACAACCTTCATTCAGTCACTAATGGAGACAGAGGGAGAGACCCACAGCATAGCACTGGACTGAGCTCCCAAAGTCCCATAGAAGAGTGGGAAGAGTGAAAATATGAGTAAAGAGGTCAAGATCAAGATGGGGATACCCACTGAAACAGCTTACCTGAGTTAATAGGAGTTCACCAACTCCACCCAGACAGGGAACCAGCATGGGACAAAACAGCACAGGACCTCTAAATGTGGGTGACAATTGTATGACTGGGGCAGACTATGGGGCCACTGGCAGTGTCACCAGGATTTATTACTACTGCTTCTACTGTTGGTGTAGGAAGTCCTTCTGTATTTGTGTGTTGCTTTCATTGGTTGAATAAAGAAACTGCCTTGGCCCTTTGATAGGGCAGCAGCTTAGGTAGGTGGGGAGACAGAACTGAATGCTGGAAGAAGAGTCAGACAGAGAACCTCAATGAAATCGCCAGAGTCAGACATGCTGAATCTTTCCCCATAAGCCATGACCTCATGGTGACATACATATTATTAGAAATGGGTTGAATAAAGATGTGAAAGTTAGCCAATAAGAGGCTAGAACTTATGGGCCAGGCAGTGATTTAATTAATACAATTTCTGTGTAGTTATTTCAGGTGTAAGCTGGTTGGGTGGTGGGATGTGGACCGCTCCTCCTACTACATATTGGCTTTTGAGGAACCCATTCTCTTTGGATGGATATCTTGCTTAGCCTAGATATAGTAATGAGAGCTTTAGACCTTCCCAGAAGTTATGCACCTTACCTTCTCTGAGGAGTGGATGGGAGGTTGGGGGAGATGGAAGGAATAGGAGAAAGGGGGGGACTGAGAACTGGGATTGGTAGGTAAAATGAAAAAAGATAGTTTGTTTTCTTTTTAAAAAATAAATAAAGAGAATTAAAGAAGAATAAAAGATGGAAACTAAAACAAAATGAACCATGTAATTTAATTTGAATTTCAAAAAATTATGCGGTGAGCCACTTATTAGAAGGACAGAATTTCAAATTGCTTTCCCTACTTATGTGCCAATGGGACAAATAAATTGACCTTTACTACAGCATGAAGGCCATCTGTTCGAGCTGGCCAGCCCAGAGGGCACACTGCATACCAGAGCTCCTTGATGGATATGTTGTTCTTCAATTGTTCCTTTCAAAAACCATGTATTTGAAACTATAAAGCACTCCAAGGCAACATAAATTGCATTTCTTAGAAGAAAAACAAATATACATATCCACATGCATAATCCACTCGGTATTTTAATTACATAGTATTGAACACATCAGTTGCCGTGTTTGTTGTTGTACTTCTTAAACTCACAAAACAAACAAACTAGAAATTTGTAAAAAAGCATTTTATAGCCTAAATAGTTGGGGAAGGAATATGGAATCAAAGGTATAAAATAAAGATTGAATTTTGAATTTCAAGTACAAGAATTATTCCCTTTTTCTATGAGAAAATGTTAAGTCTTCTGTACCTTCAAATATATATGCAAATATATATTGATATAGATACATATTTACATAGACACACACTTAAAAACTCATAAAGAAATGGACAGCTTTAAACTTATTTCTAATATAAATAAAGTAATTAGTAACAATGCAAGTTCAACATAACATAAAAGAATTTGGAAAGCAGAATAGATTGAGTCTTTCACAATGAAGGGAAGTGAGAAGTTCAGCATTGCCTCATTTTCTTTTTCCAGTGGCCCCCCTCACACACACACACACACACACACACACACACACACACTTCCATTTAAAGCAGTGGTTTTCAACCTATGGGTTGCAACTCTTTTGGAGGGGTGGCAAACAATCCTTTCACAGAGGTCACTTAAAATCACCAGAAAAAAACAGATATTTGCATTGTGATTCATAACAGTAGTGAAATTACAGTTAGAAAGTAGAATCAAGAATAATTGTAAGGTTGGGAGGGATCACCATAACATGAGAAAATGTATTAAAGGATCTCTGCTTTAGAAAGATTGAGAAACACAGATTGAAGGGAAAGTCTAGGTCATAATTTAGGTTTTAAATGTTCTCTTCAAGGTAAAAAAAAAAAAATGTTCTTATTGGTATTCAAAAGAATCTTCCATAAATTAAGATATATGCTTCCCTGCTCCCATATCCACCCTTCCTATATCCCAAGCATCCCATTCCTCCGAGCTCCCCCCATTCTCCCCTTCACATTTTTCTCTCCCCATCTTCCCTTGGCCCAGTCTCGCCCAACCCTCAAGTTCCCAATTTTGCCTGGCGATCGTGTCTATTTCCCATACTGAGCTCCCAAGGTCCTGATGAGGAGCAGAAGGAGCGAGAACATGAGGGAGAAAGTCAGGAACGTGAGGGGTGCGTTCACTCATGGAGACGGCGGGACAGAACTAAAGGGAGATCACCAACTCCAGTTGGAATGGTACTGATGGATCATGCGACCAAACCCGTCTCTCTGAATGTGGCCAACAGGGGGGGCTGACTGAGAAGCAAGGGACATTGGCGCTGGGCTCTGATTCTTCTGCATGGACAGGCTCTGTGGGAGCCTTCTCGGCTTGGTCGATCGCCTTCCTGGACCTGGGGGGAGTTGGGAGGACCTTGGACTTGGCATGGAGTGGGGAACCCTGATGGCTCCTTGGCCTTGAGAGGGAGGGAGGGGAGGTATGGGTGGAGGGAATGGGAGGGAAGGGGGAGAAGGAGGGGCGGGAAGGGGGAGGAGGAGCGGAGGGAGGGGGAGGAGGAGGGAAGGAGATGGAAATTTTTAAATATAAAAAAAATAAACCATGAGAAAGAAAAAAAAAGAATCTTCCAAATCTCTCTATATAATATATAGTGTTTGTTTTATTTTTAGGTTATTTTACAAATTGACTTGGGATATAGTTAGATCTTATTTCTTGATACTTGATACATTGACTACAACTAGAAAAGAGTATGAGAATACTTTAGGTACTTCTGACTGTATGTTACTTGATATGGTTTCACTCTATCACATTATAGCACTAAATGACCATGGCATCTGAATTCATATTCCATGTCGGCTTATGTAGCTATGTAGTGCCTTTTCAACTGTATTTTAATAAATAAAAACCATCAAAAAGGAAAAAAATTACTATTTCAGACCGAGGTCGAATGTAAAAGCCAGTGGCTGGCTGTTTCGCTTTTCAGATTTTCAAGTGGAACCCCAAATTCTGACCATGAGGTTTTATTAATTGTGCATCATGGGCCAGGCTACCATGAGAGGAAGCTGCTCCCAGAGTTCATTTGAAGAGTAGAAGGAATGAGAATATGAGCAAAGAAATGAAGACCATGATGGGTTCACCCACTGAAACAGTTTACCTGAGCTAATAGGAGCTAACCAACTCCAGCCAGACTGGGAAGAAACAAGCATAGGACCAAACTAGTCCCTCTGAATGTGGTTCAGAAAACTGAGGGGTCACTGGCAGTGGCACCGGGATTTATACCTACTGCATGTACTTTTTGGGATCTTATTCTCTTTGGATGTATACCTTTCTCAGCCTAGATAAGGTAGGGAGAGACTTGACCTTGCCACAATGTGCCTTACCCACTCTGAGGATTACATAGGGGTGAGGTGGGAAGGTGTGTGGAGAGAATGGGAGGAGGGAAGGGAGAAAAATATATGGAAAAAAGAATAATGGGAATTGAAGGGAAAGAATTCCGTCTCAAAAACATAAAATATATGTTGAACAAAATCAAAGAAGAAAACTTTTCCAACCTAAGAAAGGACATGCTTATAAAAACACAAGAAGCTTACAGAACACCAAATAGACTGGACCAAAAAAATCCTCTCTTCACATAGTAATCAAAATATGAAGCATATAAAGTAAAGGCTGACCTATCAGAATTACACCTGACTTCTCAATAGAAACAATAAAACCCACATAGGGACTAGTCAGGTGTCATGCAGACATTAACAGACCATAGATACCAGCCCAGACTACTATATCCAGAAAAGCTTTCAATCAATATAGATGAAGAAAATAAGATATTCTATGACAAAAACAGGTAGAATCAATACCTATCTACAAATCTATCCCTACAGAAAATACTAGAAGGAAAACTGCAACCAAAGGAAGTGAGCTACACTTACAAAAACACAGGAAATAAGTAATACTACATCACCAAATTCCAAAGAAGAGAAATGAATACACAATATCACCACCAAAGAGTAAATAGAATAATAGGAACTTTGTATTATTTCCTTTGCTTCTATTTTATTGATTTCAGCCTTCAATTTGATTATTTCCTGTCATCTACTCTTTCTGGGTGAGTCTGCTTCTTTTTGTTCTAGAGCTTTCACATGTGTTAAGTCATGAATGTGAGATTTCTTCACTTTTTGTAGGAACTTTCTTCTTAGTATTGCTTTCATAGTTTCCCATAAGTTTGGGTAAGTTATGCTCCATTTCCATTAAATTCTAGGAAGTCTTTATTTTCCTCTTTATTTCTTCCTTGACTCAGGGGTCATTCAATTGAGCACTGTTCAATTTCCACGAGTTTCTAGGCTTTCTGCAATTAGTGTTGTTGTTTAATTCTAATTTTAAACCATGGTGATCCAATAGGTATGGGGGGTTATTTCAATATTTTTGTATCCGATTAGGTTTTCTTTGGGGTTTGCTGGTGTGAGGTTATCTGTTGCCTATGTATTTGTGGGTGCAGTTAGTTTCCTTGGTTGCAGTTTTCTTCTAGTACTTTCTGTAGTGCTGTATTTGGAGGTAGATATTGTTTAAATCTGGTTTTCATGGAATATTTTGTTTCTTCGAGTGATGGTTATGGAAAGGTTTGCTGGGCATACTACTTTGGGCTTGCATCCACATGGTCTCTTAGTGTCTGAAGCTCAGTGTATGTCAAAGGTATAAATGTTCTCATAGACCTTAGTACCATGACAAGAACAAACCAGAACTGTAATAGACTCAACTTGCCTTTTACAAAATGGATGTAGCAGAGATTCTTAGGATACAGTTAAAAATGGAATGACCGAAAATGTATAAATCAATTAGAACAGATGATGATATCAGGGGCTAAAAGGGAGATTCTTCAGACTGAAAATAAATGAGACATTATCACATGAGAATTTTTAAAGCAATGGATCTAGCACCTTATTATACATGAAGACAAATAAATCAATGATTATCAATGCCTTAAAGTGTTATTCTAATTCTGAGTGCTATAGACTGAGTGTTTTATCAGTATCCAGGCCTTATAACTCACTGGTCTGGGGACTGGAGGTGCTTAAGACATCAAGGTTCCAGTGTGTGATGGAGGAGTGTCTATGTGTTACTTTCATTGGTTAATAAAGAAACTGCCTTGGCCCCTTTAATAGGACAGAAAGTTAGGTAGGCAGAGTAGATAGAACAGAATTCTGGGAGAGAGAAGGCAGATGCTTCAGGCAGTTGCTATAGTCAGTTGCCATGCTTCTCCTCTCCAAGACAGATGCAAGTTAAGATCTCTCCTGGTAAGCGACCACCTTATGGTGCTACACAGATTACTAAATATGGGTTAAAGCAAGATATGAGAATTAGCCAATAAGAGACTAAAACTAATGGGACAGGCAGTGTTAAAATGAATACAGTTTCTGTGTAATTATTTTGGGTAAAGCTAGCTGGTGGCTGGGAGCTGAGAAGCGGCCCACAGCTCCATCTACAAGTGTGGTCATATACTAGGGAGAGTCTTCAAGCTCTAGAAAGTGATAACTAATTCCTGTATCCTCCCATGGCTGAAAACTTGCTTTGTGTCTTTTGAAACACTATTCTAAGGTTGCTAAATGAATTTGCGAAGGCTCCACACTTATAGCTAATTATCTCTCAGAATTTCTAAATACCTTCACATTGGCATATAAGGTCAAAATTGCATTAATTTAAGGGAAGGAGATATTAAATCTACTGCTTTCTATCCATGTCATCCCCAAATTTATGTCTCCTTAATATGTAAAATGCACTCATTCCATCCTTAGACAGGAAGAAGCTACCCCAGGCTTATCCTTCATTGTTATTTTGGGGCTATCTCTTATCCAGTATTTACTATGTGGTGGGTAGTTCAGATACACTAATTAATTTATTTTATATAATCATGCTATAAGCAAAGTAATGTCATAATGATATTTCATAAGCTAGAAATTTCTGTGTCAGAGAGGTTAACAGATGAACAAACCAACAAGTACAGGAATACACCTTTAGCTGCTGTGCATTCTGCCAATGTCATTTTTGTAAGAAAGACAACTCATCAACATCAGCTTGTGATTCTTACAAAGACAGTTTGCTCCTGAGACTGCTGTAGCATTTCAATAGTATTTCCTTCTAAGATTCAGCTTCAAAACATTACACAAAACTCATAACCCATGAAATATGATCTGCCAGAAATTATATTTTATCCTTATCATTTCATTGCAATCTAGTCAATGTCAAAAAGATGAAAAGCTGCCAAATAATATAATTAGAAACAGCGATGTAGGACTGACAGAATAATTATAGGAAGTTAGATATGTCAGATTTCATGAGTGGCCTCAAATAAAAGACTTTAATGCAATGCCTTTAATTTTTAAAACATATCTTACACCACAATGCTGAAGTGTGTATATGTGTATATGAGAATGTGTGTGTGTGTCTTACTCTGTTTTCCAAATAGAGTTTCAAAATTTTTTAGCTGCCAGAACCTTCTTATAAATTGTCAGCACTTCTCTTGATACATGTAGTAACACTACATATTAACAATATACCAGCATGTTATACTGGATAAGAAATAAATATTAATATCCTTGGTATACTACCGCTGGGGAATAAAGGATGAAATAGCATTTGGTGATATTATGCTACTCAAGCCTGAAGCAAGCAGAATCTGAATTTATCTTGGACTCTGACTTGTAATTGGCATTTCTTAGTTTATAATGGTTCACCTTTCACCTACAAATTAAACAATTATTATCTACGTTGTAAAATTGGAGAAGAGAATATTGAATAATAAATATTCATTAAATAAAAAGAACTAAAGCAACATATATGAATAAAAATGATACTGTTACCTTTTCTATATATATATTGGGAAGCCCAATGTGTGCTCAGAACTACAAATGAAAATATTTATTTAATACTTGAGTGTTATACAAGTATTAAACATACTTGTATAAATAAACTGCTGCTTAACCACTTTTTCTATCAAAGCAGGCACTTTAGTGTCCATATTACAAGAGCCGAATTTTTTCACAGATTTTATCACTTACTATATGCAGTGTATCAGAGTTTTCTGGCTGAGAAACACTGGTGTGTTCTTCTGAGACCATATTATTGTATGAGCTACCTCTCCCAGCTTGTGTGCCTTGAAACCACCTCTGCAATGGCCCTCTTTCATGGCTCACTTCCTACTCACTTGAGATGAGAGATGCACAGATCACTAGTGCTTTCTCTGCATCACATTGATTCTCAAATAAGCATAAGCACTTTCTTTTATTCTGATTGACAAGTTACTGGTGATGATAGATACACATATCTTCCAGAGGCCTGCTGACACCACTCATGAACATCAAAGCAAATAATTTAAACTTGGAACAAAACCATGACATCCCTGGACCCACAGCATTAAGTTTTTCTGATGGCTTTAGTTCATCTTTGCCAATTTGCTGTGGTACAGCACCATCATTTCAATTTCTCCATAATTAGTGCACAGACATTTTCTTCTCTTGATATCTAAGTATCAACTTGTCCTAGAAATCTAAAAACATTTCCATGTTATATCAAACTAAGTTTTTCTAATTTGTCTTTCATGCTCATCTCTCCCCTAAGATTAATAGCATTCTTGAATACTTGGCAACTTGGTGGATATTTTTTACTCATTAAGGTTGTCCTTGCATAAAGTTCCAATTGGGACAATTCATTAAAATCTAAACTCCTAACTATCATTTCTCTAGTTGAGAAAATACACTCTTACAAATCATGTCAGAATCCTTTGGCAACCCAAAGTAAATTAGTAACTTCAAGAATCTCCAGCTAAACTCGTGTGTGTGTGTGTGTGTGTGTGTGTGTGTGTTTATAAAATAATAGGTTTCTATATGGTTTTTTCAAAAATTCTTAATATTATTCATCTACCTTAACTGTCCCCCAATCACTTTATTTCTTATCTTATTTCTACTTAAATCTCCTTGCCTTCATTTTCTGTTTCTTAGAAAAAAGTATTTACAATAATAACTTGATTGGAATAATCCTACATAATGGATAATGCTTCCTCCAGGAACAAAAGTCTATCAAATAAATAGACTGAAATGTGGGATACTTTCCTTCAAGGCAAGGGAGTCTGGGAATCTCATAAACAACACCGGATCTTGCCATTGCACTTGACTGCACAACAGAAGTAGAAAGTAAAACCCTAGTGTTGAAGACAATATATACTTCAGTCACAGGACTTAAAGAAATCAAGTTGATGGTGAACTGGAAGCATCTTCCTTTTGCTAGACAGGCTACCAGAAGAGAACAGGTACCTTTTGCATTACCCATCTGTGACCTTTTTTTTATTAAAAATTTCTACCTCTTCCAAGCCTTCCATTTACCCCCCTCCCCCCTCCACACCCTCTCCCTTTCCTATCCAGAGAGCAGTAAGGGTTCCCTGCCCTGTGGGAAGTCCAAGTTCTTCCCCCCTCCATCCAGGTCCAGGAAGATGAGCATCCAAACAGGCCAGGACCCCCAAAGCCAGTATGCATAGTAGGATCCAAATCCAATGTCATTGTCCATGGCTTCTCAGCAGCCCTCATTGTCTGCCATGTTCAGGGAGTCCGGTTTTATCCCATGCTTTTTCAGTCCCAGTCCAGCTGGGTGTAGATGGAACAGTGGGCTGCGTCCCGCCACCAGGTTGACTGAGCAGCGGGGCTGTGTCCCGCCACCCGGCTAGCATTACATCAAAATAATTACATGGAAACTGTATTCTTTTAAACACTGCCTGGCCCATTAGTTTCAGACTCTTATTGGCTAATTAACCCATATTTAGTAATCTGTGTAGCACCACGAGGTGGTCGCTTACCAGGAGAGATCTTAACCTGCGCCCATCTTGGAGACGAGAGGCATGGCAACTGCTTATGGTGACTGCCTGAAGCGTCTGCCTGACTCCCTTCTTCCCAGCATTCTGTTCTGTCTACTCCACCCACCTATGTTCTGACCTATTGGGCCAAGCAGTTTTTTTATTAATCAATGAAAGTAACACATAGACACTTCTCCATCATTTCCCCTTTTTCTGATTAAACAAAAAAAGGCTTTAACTTTAACATAGTAAAATTACATATAACAAAACAGTTATCAAGCAAGAATTACAATTACAATATTTAAATCTATTTTATCATTTATCATAACTAAGGAAAACTATAACTATTGTACCATTCTTCAACTCCATCAAAGACTCCAGAAGGATATAATACTACCTAAGTAAACAAGAAATATGCAACTTTCAAACTCTAGAAATGACAAAGACAACTCACTGCCTGGACAGTCACCCAAAGTTCCTCTGTACCATTGGGGCATCCATCTTTGGCCTGCAGGCCCATAGTGTCCAGCAGACATTTCCATGAAGCAGGAAATTCCAAAGACAGTTCAGTCACTTTCTGCTGTGTCCTGCAGAACATCTCACAGACTCTTTCATGAATCAGGAACCCCGAAAGACCATATCACCTTTAGGCAAGTTCAGCAGTCCTCTCTCTGCGGGTTCTTTGTGTCCAGTTTATGCAACAGTCCAGGCAAGAGCAGTTTCTTGCCCAAATGTCTATCAAACTCCATAAGGAGCCTCTTTGATGCCCATCTTCCTCTTGAAGTAGATTGGTGCTGCCAGGAGCAGACGTGTCTCATTGTCATGAAAAGCCCTAAGTTATTAAAACATTTAAAATGCCATATTCTGTAGCCTTTGAAAGATATGAAGAATGCCTATCTAACTGAAATATATCTCTATATATCTAGAAAATCTAACTAACATGACTACAAGCTTGACTATTATTGATGATTATCCATTAACCTATATTACCTAATTATACATTACATATTTTTTTTTTTTGGTTTTTCGAGACAGGGTTTCTCTGTAGCTTTTGGAGCCTGTCCTGGAACTAGCTCTTGTAGACCAGGCTGCTCTCGAACTCACAGAAATCCGCCTGCCTCTACCTCCCAAGTGCTGGGATTAAAGGCATGCGCCACCACCGCCTGGCTTATACATTACATTTTTAAAAATGAACTACACAATCACAATAGCTTAATCAAGATCAGAAATACATATACATATAACAAAATTGACTTTAAAATCCATACCAATGCAAATCATTCATATCTATATCATATCCCCCTTTAAATGTAAAAGAACATTTATAAACAATATTTGGGAATATGGGCGCAATTATTTCTCTCCAAACTGCTTCCTGCTGAATGGGGGCGCTGTTAATAAGATCTTTCATGGTGTAACCTGTCTGCCAGGTTCATCTCAGTTGGCAGTTGAGTGAAGTAATTTTTTGAGGGTGTTCACAGCAACCTTTCAGGAGGGCGTGGTCTATCATACCATATTGGGATAGAGGGTGTCATCCTCTGTGAAAACAAAAGAAGACCCTCTTTTCCAAAGCATCATGTTCTTAGATCCAAATTCTGAAGTCATACTGTTAAGATGTCCATTCTGGTCTAGCCTGGCAGCCCATATAATGAAACGTCTCTCTGTATTTAGTTCCTTTACAGTCAAAAATTTCAAAGAAAACACAATAAAATATATAATCCAGACTCTCTGTGAATTTTCCATTTTTACATGGCTTATTTTTCTTTACTTCTTTTAATCTATAACTATCTGTACTCTGTCTCTTTAAAGACTTTACCTTTTTTAAAGGCATTAACTTTATTCTCTATATTTTTTTCTTCTCTCTCTCAAGCCTACGTACATTCACTCAGTTAAAGGTCTTTTATGTCTGAATCTGTCCTATTGTTAATCTGTAATATTTTTTTTACTATCCAGGAGCACTTCTTAAAAACTTAAGTCGCACCATGTAGAGGTAATATAGTACCGCCTGTGTCCTGCCCAGTCTAAACCTTAACTGCTCTGTTATTATAATAATTACAATAGATCCTGTCTGAGATCAGCACAATTCAGCACGGCGGAGCCAGAGCCACTCCTGCCGAGCTGCTCCTGCCTCAGTCATTTGGTGCCCCTGAGCCGCACACAGTTCCAGGCACACAGCAGTCCACATTGGAGCCACACTCAGCAGTTTAATTCTGAGACTGGGCGTGCAGCACAGAAACTCTTTTCATCCAAGTTACAGACAAATCTGATGCGCAGAGCACCGCACAGCCTGGAAACAACTCTCTGTATGGTGGCAGGAATTGGCCATGCTCTTCCGCCTGCTCTATAGGATCTGCACTTTTCCGCCTGGAAAAGGCCAGATCCTATAGCCATACTGATGATTATCTTGCATATCACCATAGAACCTTCATCTGGCAATGGATGGAGATAGAGACAGAGCCACACATTGGTGCACCGCACTGAGCTCCCAAGGTCCAAATGAGGAGCAGAAGGAGGGAAAACATGAGCAAGGAAGTCTGGACTGCGAGGGATGCCCCCATCTGTGATCTTTAAATTACAACAATGATTGACTCAACAAGATATGCCCGTTGATATAATAATGGTCCAAATGTCATGTGAGCTAGCCAACAGACATGAAACATGGAGGGGTATTGAGGGGAAGGAACTTGGGAAGAGTTAAAGTAAAAGGTTACAAGTGGATTTGATCAAAATAAAATGTATTCGTGTACAATGGAAAATTTTAATTTAAGGCAATTTCTTTAAATATGAAAGTATTATTTTTCCCAATTGTTCTGAAGTTAATCCCATGTAAAGATCCCTTTGTAAGTATAATAAAAATTTTATACTTTCCTCTTTAAAAAAATGTTTTAAAGGAATCCTCAGTTGTATCAGTTGAGCTAACTACATGATGCAAACTCATGTTTGTGGTAATATGTTAAGAATACATGAATATTTTTGCTTGTGATTACAATAGGAAGGAGATCCAGTTACATCTCCAGAGACACAGAGGTTACAAAGCTCAGTCAGGTCACAGCTTACACCTGAGAAATCTCTGATTCTGTGCAGAGAGAACTTTAGTCTTCTTATCTAACCACTAATGTAAATCTTTACAAGATGAAGAAGTCTAAATGCATATTTAAAAGCTAAACATATTTTCCTATTAAAAGTAAACTTAGAGATTGAATGCTGCCCATAGAGATAAACCTTTACATTATCACTAAAGAGTACTGACCATATTCTTTTCAAAAATGATTTTTGCTTTATCATTTACTGCAAAATGGTTTTTCTCAAAACAAAGAAATGTATACCCACAGTGCTACTCTATCTTCAAACACTAATGAAATGAAAGAATGATTTTTACCTTTAAAATGAAATTCCTGCTTATAAATATTAACATCTGACATTTGTGAAGCAAAGAGGTATATTTCCAGAAGCTGTAGCTTGCCTCTAAGTGTACCTTACCTCTGCATACTTGTGTATGTGTACATCTGTGTGTGTATGCGCAATGTGTGTGTGTGTGTGCATGTATGTATTGTGACAATGCAACTACTTAAAGTATTAATATCTCTATCATGTACATGAGTCTTTGGAGACACAATCATTAAATGGCTGCCTTAAGATTAGTTAAGATCTCAATCAACCCTAAACTCAGCATTCTCTCTCTTGACCATCAGATCTTCTGCCACATTCAATAGCAATTGAGACACACAGAACAACTCTATTCTCCTCAATTAACAAATTGTTTAAATGTGACTCTAATCATTACAAGCATACTTCTAAGGTATTCTGAGATGTGATTTTATTCTCAATACACACTCAGCCATTCAGTTGTATGCATATTTATGTCTTTATCTGTTATATCTATATCTATCTCTTTGTATAAATAAGCAAATACTCATTCTTTAAAAACAATAGAATAAATGATATTAATTTTATTGTTATTATCTTATTTTGAGACACGTGACAGGCATTAGTTTATTTTAAGGAAATCTCAACACACCAGGACAAATAAAACAAGTGTAAGAATACACAACTTTCAGTTAGATTTCCTTAGCACCAGCTACCAAGTTCATATATTAGAGAGTAGCAGACTGTACTAGAGTAGAGAGGGTTTAAATATGATAAAAGGAAAAAACTCCCTGAAAATACACAATACTTTATAAATACAAATTTTTCTTTTTTCTTTTTTTTTTTTTTTTTTTTTTTTTTGGTTTTTCGAGACAGGGTTTCTCTGTAGCTTTGGAGCCTATCCTGGAACTAGCTCTTGTAGACCAGGCTGGTCTCGAACTCACAGAGATCCGCCTGCCTCTGCCTCCCGAGTGCTGGGATTAAAGGCGTGCGCCACCACCGCCCGGCTTACAAATTTTTCTTTTGTGCCTATGTGAGTAAAAAATAAATAAAGCTTTGCAAATGACAATAGTAAGCATAATATCTTACCACATCACACATCTGAAAAATAAAACATACCTATCACTCAAAACAGCAACCTAAATGTTTCTGGGAACAAAATGTTCTTAAAGTCAAATTTTAATATATGATGCTGTACTATTCTATAAGTTGAAAATTTCAGAAAAACATGTTGGTCTATTAGAATATATGTTCTGAAAAAAATATATTTAATAGAAAAGTTTAAAGCTGGTCAGTGGTGGTGCAAGCCTTTAATCCCACCACTCAGAAGTCAGAGGAAGGCAGATCTCTGTGAGTTTGAGGCCAGCCTGGTCTACAAAGCTAGTTCTGGGATAAGCCCAAAGCTTCAGAGAAACCCTGGCTTGAACAAAAAAAGAAAAGTTTAAAAAGGGGATACCATCCTGTAAGAAAACTTGGACTTGTGTTTACTGTGTAATAACAGTGTTAGAGAGAGAGAGAGAGAGAGAGAGAGAGAGAGAGAGAGAGAGAGAGAGAGAGAGAGAGAGAGAGAGAGAGGAAGGTAAGGATTGTGTAGACTCTAACACAAGTCTTCATGCTTGCACTACTTGCAGCTGCCTTTCCACTGAGCCTTCTCTGCTGCCCCAAGGATCATTTAAACGGCCTCAGTAAGTGACTTTGAGATTCATAGAGCAGATTTATTTTTGTAATATGCACCAGAGGAAGTTGATGTCCCACAACTTGGACTGTGTAAGTCAAAACTATAATTAATGACTATAAGCTAATCATATAACTATATGGAAAGTCTAAAAGTAGACTTAAAGCTTGTATAAACCAACCCTAGCATAATCAGCTATCCCAGAAACATTGCACTTATATTTAAAATTAATATGTAATTAATATTCACCAAATTTTCATAACAAAATATTTTACTGTATAAAGGAAACTCCATTAAAAGACCAACACAAGAATTGTTCCTCAGTGGTCAATTTCATCAGGTAAAGGTCTGTGTGCTCTGTATTCATTGTTTCATTATTTTTTCTTGTTATTTATTCTTCTCTCATACAACACATCCTGAGAGAAGAAGCCTCTCCTCCCTCCACTCTCAGCACCTTCCCACCTCTTCTCTCCCCCAAATACACTACTCCTTCATTTCCTTTCAGAAAAAAACAGGCTTCCCAATGATATCAACTAGAAAAAGCACAACAAGATTAAATAAGATTAGACACAAATCCTCATGGGGCAGTGTGGAAACTTCCTTGGACATATGAGGGTGACTCGGGTGAGAACTGTAATATAGCACCTGAAATGGCCATCTTCTGCAACCATGTAAGTCTCCCAGTGATGGCACTGGGACACCAACAGAACAGCAAAACGTTCATCAACACATGTCCTGCCTGCAATATGTGTTGGAGCAATGGTGGCTCAAAGCTTGTGGAAGTGGCAAACCAACGACTGATCTAACTTGAGGCCCAAGCCACATGTGTGTGTGTGTGTGTGTGTATTTGTGTGTGTGTGTGTGTGTGTGTATATATATATATATATATATATATATATATATATGAAGTGAACTTAATAGTTAACAATAAATTGAGGGAAAATTACAGAAAAAGGCAATGCTTTTCCTCTTTGTTAGTCAATATTCTTAATGATGTTCCAGCTCTGACAGAGTATAATTGAACTTCTTTTTCCTCCATAGCACCATGGCAACCTTGTTATTTTTAGCACATTTGTTTTAATTAAGAGTGGTATTATATGTTTTTGTTGCTGAAAAAGAGGTCAGAAGTCACACCCAGATTTTTGTTACAATTGGTTTTGCCTTTTTCTCCCTCTAAATGAACTAACTTCTGATAAAGATCAGTGTGGCACATGTGTAAACAAAAATACATGTCCTTAAGGTGGAAATCTAACTGTCAAACAAGATAATCAAAATTTCCTGAATTGAGGCATTAATAACTAAGAAATATAACAATAAGACAGTCAAAATGGGAGTCAATAATAAACAATGAGGAACACATTTCAGTGGTGTTTGCATGCTCTCTGCTATGACCATGAGATGCAACCCAGAGTCCATACAATGCCCCATTCTTAAAAGATCATGTGGATATTCCTTTGGAGTCTCCTTTGGCTCCTTTTGTTCCATGGCCTTATCCTTACATCCTGGGTAATTTCATAGGACTCTATTTTATGGGACAGATTAAAAGTATTGAAATAGGGGATTAAATTTGCTTCCATGATGTTTTATAAAAAGGGCCCAAATTTCTCATCTTTTTGATATGTTCATGGTATGTTAACTATTGCTTTTCATATTGAGGAATCTATTTTAGAATTCCTCACAACTAAAAACTCTTAAGCATTTACCATAAAAGCACAAGTACCTTTTGAAAGAGGTTATTCCTGTCTCTACCTCTGAATTAGTACCACATATCTCTAGGCAGCAAAGTGGAAGATTACTTTACTAGTGATAATAAAGTTATAATAGTTACCATTTATTGCACACTTTAACATAAATTATTCTCCTGCCTAGTACTTTGCATGCACTACCTCATTTAACGTGCATGATAACTAAATAGAATATCACAGCTCCCATAACTATTTAAGAGTAGAATTTGCACTCAGTGAAGTACATATATGCTGTAAAACTTAAAGTATTTTAAATATATGTTCACAAATATATACATACATATACATGCTTAGGAAATCATTATCACAGCCAAAATAATGAACATATCCATAGTCTCAAAATCTTTATTAGTGCATATCTGAATCCATTTTCCATCACTATGGTTGTTCTTCCCCATTTACTAATATTAGGTGTCCATTGATTTCCTTTCTGTCTTTCTAGTTATGATGTAGAGGAACTTGATTCCTTATACACTACTACTGCAAGTAAAAAATGGTGCTTAGCATTTGGAAAACAAGGTTTCTTAAATAATTAAGCCTACACCATGTAATCCAGTCATGACCCCGAGGTGACTTGTGTGTGAATGTTTATAGTTCCCTTACACAATATTATGTAACTTATAATCCAAGGAATCACACTGAATATATAACTTCGCAGACTCTACCTATAAGTAAAAGAAAAAAAAGGAGAACAATTAGAAAGCTATGGCAATATTTCACACCAGGGTAGATGATAGCCTAATCAGTTTAAGCTATTGATAGTCAAGTGGAAAGAAGTAAACAGGTTCAGATAAAAATATTAAGAATTGGTATTAATGAATTTTCTGGTATACTGTATGGCAATTATAAGATACAGCTAATTCCCTCTCATAGCCATCAGTTCAATAACTGCAAAGAGTGAGTTGATGACTGAAATTAAGAGCATTTAGAGGATAACACTAGAGGAAAGGGAGACTGGAAATTGGTTGGAATATGTCAGACCCAGGCTGGAAAGAAAGCTGGCAGAAGGAATCATATCATTTGAGAACTCTCAAGGCTGCTGGTAGCTTCACTAACAAGAGAAGTCTGGACACTGTATCAAACACAGGGAAGCATGGCTTAAATCAGATCCTAATGGGATGTGCTGGGGCAAGGGTGACACAGAGATTGTGGGAGTGGCCAGTCAGTGGCTGGTCCAGCCTGAGACCTATGCCATTAAAGTGAGCCCATCTCTGACATTACCTAGAATGCTGGGACCCAGAAGCTTGATGGCTCAGAGACCTAACTAAGATAGAACCAAATACACCTGGAGAAAAAAATGCCATCGTAATGATGATTAACAATATTCCGCTGCACTCACAGATCGGTGCCTAGCCCAGTAGTCATCAGAGAGGCTTCATCCAGCAACTGTTGGAAAAAGATGCAGAAACCCACAATCAAACATGAGCCTAAAATCTGGAAAGCCTGCTGTAGAGAGGAAGGAAGGATTGTAGGAGACAGAAGGGTCAAGAATTTCACAAGAAAACCCACAAAATCAACTAACTTGGGCTCACAGGAGCTAAGAGACTGAACCAACAACTCTGGAGCCTGAATATGACTGCCCTAGGTCTTCTGCATAAAACCAACAGTTGTGTAGCTCAATCTTCTTGTGCGGGTCCTAACCATGCAGCAGGGCCTGTCTTTGACTGTTCTGCTGGTGTTTGGCCATTTCAAACAATCTGTATGGTATGGAAATAATTCAGCTGGGGAGGGAGCACTAATGAAGAAGAGCTGGATACTCAAAGAGCAATGTGCTCAATTTACCATTCAAAGATCAAGAGGAAGGATTCTCATGCTACAGAGTAAAGAAGTGGGAATAGGAGTCAATGCAAAACAATACAAGCCAATGGAAGGGATGGTGAGAGATATCTGAAGCTTTTATCTGTCTAACTTCCAAATAAATAAGCAAATATGACCATTAGTGAAAGTACAGTTGGTGAAAAATCAATTTCAAGTTTGTTTATCAAACAAAAGAAAAAAATGTGTTCCACAACCACCTACGAGAGCAAGAAGTAATCAAGTCAAAAATGTGTGGCATGTTATTCTGTAGCATACGGAGTCCTCAGAGAAGAGAGTCAGAAAAGAATTTGAAGTCAAGAAAATACTTATTTTTCTTTTTCAGCCTCGTTCAGCTGCGTGGATGAAGGTGCTGAGGAAGTAATCAGAAGGTGGTCAGGGAGAGGTAAATCAGAAAATTAAGTGGAATGGCAAAAAACCTTGGGAAAGTGGTATTTTTCTTTGTTTACAGCAATGTGAGACCTATCTCTAGTAGACATTTTACAAGAAAAGCAGTTTGGAAGACAGGTCTAGAATAGCATGAGGTATAAAGTATGAAAACAGTACAAACCTGTGGAATTTTGCTATTAACCAAGACTTTGATAATCCTACTGAAGTGCTAGAGGTGTGTGCACACTAATGGTTCTGTTGTCTGTTAGGAAAACTGACACTTAGTCCTCTCTAAGAAGCGTTTGAAATTTGTTCAACCAGAGATTCTCTTGTGTTTACTGGTACTTTAAACTCTCCGGCCATTTGAATATCTATGGTTTTGAAGGTCTTCCAAAAAATAGCCATATATTACTCTTCTTAGTCATTCCTAGACCATTGTTATTTTCCCATATGTCAGAACTGAATCAGGGAAAGAGAAGTGTGCTTAAGGGCTTCTGTGGGAATTTTCATTTTCCTGACTGACTTTCTTGGCTGGGCTATTAAGTCATCAGAGCTATGCTGCTCCCCCTGTGCAGCTATTTACTCCAGAAAGCCAGAATTTCATTCCTGAATAGATCATGCCTCCCATGGCCAGAAACAAGAGCACATGAATGTTGTAAGGATGAGCAGGTCCTTTGTTCTGTCCCGCCTGGCTCCCGGCCACCGGGCTAGCTTATGCCCAAAATAATCACATGGAAATCTGTATTAATTAAATTGCTGCCTGGACCATTATCTCTAGCCTCTTATTGGCTAACTCTCACATCTTGCTTTAACCCATATCTAGTAATCTGTGTAGAACCACAAGGTCGTGGCTTACCGGGAAAGATTTAGTATGTCTGGGCGACTTTATGGCAGCTCTCTCTGACTCTGCCTTCTTCCTCCCAGAATTCTGTTCTGTCTACTTCACCCACCTAAGGGCTGCCCTATCAAAAGACCAAGGCAGCTTCTTTATTCAACCAATGAAATCAACACAAATACAGAAGGACCTCCTACACCACATGAATCAAAAATAAATAAATAAATAAAACAGTGTTATATGGTGTGTCATCTATCATTTGAAAAAGCAAGCTGCCTAGGTGAATACAAACAACATAATTCCTAGAGCTCTACAGTAAGAACAGAACCCCTCTCTCTGCTCAGACAAAAGCTTTTACACTTTTTCTGATTCTCTCTTTCTGTGTGTGTTTGTGCATGTGTGTGTGTGTGTGTGTGTGTGTGTGCATGCACATGAATGCCCAGTGCACCTTCTAGTAATTTCTTGACAAGAGCAACTAGCAGCACTCCATATCTGCCACTTCTCTGAGCAGACTGACAGTGACTTGGCTATCTAAATAATGCCATATTTTTAAAAATAACTCTGCCATTACTTTGGTTACCATCAGGAAGAACCAGCCTTTTAGGAAATGGGAAACAATGTCTATAATCAATGGAACCAGTGTGGACCGTTTATGGACAAGTCTCTAGAGAAGTGATGTGCTTCTCCCCTCTACCCACTCTTCCCCCAGCTCCCTCCCTCTTTCTTGTCCCCTCTTGCTCTCTACCTTCTTTCATCCTTCCTCCCTTTCTCCCTTCCTCTCCTTCTTCCCTTAACTCTCCCACTTCTGTCAGAAAATATACATGGAGTCACAGTACATACTGGGGTCATAGTAGTTCATTACTAACTAAAATGAAAAAATACATCTTAAATTATCTCTCTATTGGAATCTGGAAGTCAAACCTACAGCTTTTTACATTAGGGGCTCTCATTCTCCCTGCCTAATTACCTTAATTTTCAAAGTTCTTTCGAGTCACTGCACCGTTCAAAGTGTAATATAAAATGCCCTTCCCTGGCTCTCAGCATGTTTACTTTCACCTTTGAACGACAAAGACTGCAGACGTGACCTGACATTGACCTAGATGATCCACTTTTAAAAAACTTAGAACAAAAGTGACTGAGCGAAGCAGCCTCGTAGGACTACAGTGTCCCAAATCAATAACCTAGATAAGCAGCGTCCTTTCAAGGAAACAGGTTTCGGTAGAGAATGCTTCACACAGCTGCCTTCTGTTTTCCTGCTTTGCTGATAGGTGAACAGAACGTTGGCCCAGGGCTCACTGGGAATCAGTGTGACAGGCTGCTGAAAAGCGCTGGCATCTTACCTTTGTGTGTCAGGTGGGAACTATGTCGGCCACAGGTGGACCCTCGACATCCCACAGGAGTGAAATGGTGAGGGACGGTTCATATACAGAACCTAAGCATGTTATCTTGTGGAAGTAGAAGGTACTTGAAAGGGGTTTATGGCCTGATAAACCTCTCCACCAAAGCAATAATCAAAATCAGACCAAATCAAACCAAATAAGAAAAAGCCCAGGTTTTTGGATACCAAGCAGTCCCGGATGGCCTTCCATGCCCTCAGAGTGGAGATGGGGAAGGAAGACCAGCAAACCATGTGTTTGTTCTCAGGATCAGGGGGCTCAGTTTAAATACTCTGTGGGAGTGATCTTGAGCATCTGGGGAGGGAGATCACCATTTGGTGGACTTTCTCGGACAAGGAGTCTGGACTGAGGTGACTCCCATGGGGAAGGAACATTCCACCCAAGCATCCCAGACATTTTGAGTACATGGATGCCATGGGCTGGGGTGAAGCCTTAATGCAAACAGTACTGTTATCAGTGGAAACAGGGCAGATTGAGGGAGAGGAACTGGGAGAGAGATTGGTCAAAGGGTGAGAAGTTTCATTATGAAGAACAAAGTCTAGCATTTAACAGTGTCACAGTGACAAGTCAACAATGGGTATTTCAAAGTTTCAATGATCTTGCCAAAAAGTAATCGTAAATGTTTGAGATAACAAATATGTTAATTATCCCAGTGTGTTCAGTATACTGTGCATGATGATTAAATTAATTATCAGCTGAACAAAAGGACTTTCTTAATGGAGAATTCACAATAGGTTGAATTCAGGACATATCTGTAGGGATTGGGATTTTTGTTTGTTTATTTTTGTTTTTATAATTTTTAGTTATTTCTCTTATTTTTTGAGATTATAATGTACCTACAAATCTTCTGACTGCCTTCCCTCCTTCCCTCCCAGCCCTCCTGTGTCCCTCCTTGCTTTGTTTCAAATTAGTGGCATCTTTTTTCATGAATGATACACATTCATAAATACACAAGTACACATGCTCAATCTGTGTACTGTTACTTGTGTGGAAGACAGTTTGCTTGCCTTAATTGATGTGGGAAGATGCACATTTATGTTGGGAAGTAACATTCCCATCCTTTGGGCCTGGACTATAAAAGAATACAGAAAGCTGAGAATAAAGCATGCATGCTTCGTTTCTCATTATTTCTCTCAGCTTTTTTCTATGGATGTACTGTGACATACTGGCTGAAGTTCTTCCATTAATTCCCTTAAAATAATGGACAAGAAACTTAAATTTATATGCTAAAAGAAACCTTACTCTCTTCATTTTTAAAAATTCTTCTCTCATATATTACATCCCAGCCACAGTTCCCCCTCTCTCCACATCTCTCAGTCCCTTCCTCCATCTCCTCTGTCTCTCGTCTGCTGTTTATTGTCATATAACATTTTATCACAACAATAGAATCGAGATGAGAAAACATATACATATACCATGTTTATATATACTAGTTTGCGTATACCATTTTCATGTTGTTTAAACAGTAATCATGTATCAATTTTTAAACTATGTATTTAAAAGAGGAAAAATTTGGGGGGGTTACCCAGACTGTTTTTCTTAGTATTCTGTTGCTGTTTGGCACCATGTTATTCCCATTACTGTGTCTCCTGCAAGCTATTGTCAGCTTTATAATCTCCACACATTTTCACGTGCTTATTTAATAAGCATCACAGCATTAGAAAACATGAAAGTATATCCATTGTACCCAGAAGAAAACTGAAGGTGCAGTGCTAATAAAATTTGCTCAAAACATTTTAAAATGTCAGTGTCTAGATCAAAGGGTACATAATTATTCTAAACATAATAAGGTCAACAGGGTTTCACCCAAGGTGATAAGGTATGAACAATATAAGTGATGCTTTAAAGGACATTTTAGATTAATTCTTTTTCACTGTTTTGTCCTGTATTTAAATGAAACTTGGAGTTATAATTTAGTATGCTAGGTAATGCTACAGTGCTAGAGTGCACCTCACTTCCTAAACAAAACACTGTTGCATCATTCCTGAGCCAGCAAACAGAAAAAGATGAAAAAGAGGAATACAAGTCTTCATATACACAAAACCGAGTATGTTCTTCATGATTTGTAAAAAATCTAACAATAAGTTAATAATTACATTCAGTTCTTTGAGCATGTATGGGCCACAGAAAATACAACTAAAATCTTTGGAAGTGTGAGCTTCGCAATCAAGAGAATTCTCCAAACAGTACAAAGCACAAATGGTGAGAAAAGAAATGCCCATCTGCTTTAGTTGCACTGGTAAGATTCTATTATGAAGATTCAGAATTCTAAAATAAAATAGTTGAGCTTAATCCACTTCTCTGGCTAATATGACACTTTTTTATCTTTCACATAAATATGATAACATCAAAGTATTGGCCTGAAAACTAAATTATATATGGAAATCAGTGAACACAGGTATGGCACACAAGTGCTCACAGAAAGCTAATTGTTTTTATAGAGGTTATTACCGTGGTCATTATTTTTGAATGCCAGTGAAAGACCACAAATATTAGCTCTTGTCACCAAAATGTAAATGCTGAATTCTGCATAATGATAGAATGGTAAGCAAAACTTTTTGCAATGGTGCACAACAAAGTGTTCCCCTGTAGAAGAAAAGTTTTACACAACACATTTTCTTCACTAATTTATTAAGATAAGAAAAACAATATAAAATGTTAGTTGGTATTATACAATAGATTTTTTTCTCATCTACACAAATTTTGTACAGTTTATCAAGATATAGTGTTGGGACTAGTCAACATGTTGAACAGTGCCTAAAGAGGGGAGTGTGGATTAAGAAAGAAAGAGACAAAAGAGAGAAGACATAATTGAGAGGACTCTCAGTGAATACTGCAGCAGTCCAGAATTTATTTCTCATATCCCCTTTTATACCTGCAGCAAAAAGGGTAGAGTAAAAGACTACCTTACCATGGTTCAAAGAATAAACAAGCATAATCATCTCCTTAATTCTCAAAGCATCTTGTAACCGTGCCTTTGATCAAACATCTCTCTTGCAATAAGGGAGCAGTGGGCCACTTCCCACCACCTGGCTCCTGGCCGCCTGCCTAGCTTATTCCCGGACTGGCAGGCTGCTTGTCATCCTGGCCACCTGGCTAGCTTATGCCTGAAATAATCACACGGAGATCTGTATTCATTTAAACACTGTCTGGCCCATTAGTTCTAACCTCTTATTGGCTAACTCTTCCATATTTGTTTAACCCATCTCCATTAATGTATACCGCCACTTGACTGTGGCTTACTGGCATGAGTCTAACCAGCGTCCATCTTGGAGAGGAGAGTCATGGCATCTGCCACACTGTCTTCTTCCTCCCAGAATTCTGTTCTGTCTAACATGCCCATCTAATGGCTGCCCTATCAAAAGCCAAGGCAGTTTTCTTTATCAAACCAATGAAAGCAACACATAGAAAGAAGACCCTCCTACATACCTTCTTACTTAGCCTTGAGGAGCAAGAACAAGTTTGAATTCTCTGACCTTATGTCAAGATGGAATGGAGTGACTGTGGCCTCCCACAATACAGTCTTTATTTTTTTTAATTTTTACATTTTGTGAAGTCACTTTAAATAGAAGATATTACTAAGTACTTAAGTTGTGTAATAAAGGTTAAGCTTTTTACTACCCGATGATTGATTCCCATGGGGATACCATTTGCTATTCCTTAATTACCAGTTTGAAGTTTTCTTGACAATTACACCCAGAAAAAAATATGTTCAAGTACACCTTGTTTAGACAACTTTCAGAACTGTATTGACTGTGTAACTAAATAAATGCTTTTACACCTAAAACTGGTTTGCAATTCTCTCCATGGGGATTTTCAAAATCACTCCGTGCCATAGTAGAAATGGGTAAAGGTGAAGAACTGTTAGCTGGGTGTTAATTGGGATTCACAGAACACATAATGCATAATATTGCATGGGATGACTTTAGACAAAGGCAATACCTACACAAGAATAAGTCATGTTTAAATGGAAAATTATATGCATGACTGAAACTATCAAATGTACTATATTTTCATATGCTGAAATATGTATCATGTACATCATGATACATAGAGCTCTGCTATTAGTCCTAATAACACCTACTAAAAACTGTAAATAACAGGTATACTGTGTTAGAATTGACAAAAATCAATGCATACTAATAAAAATTTAGGACATGGAATGTAGTTCAGTTTGTAGAGACTTTACCTAACATACACAAGGACCTTGGTCACATAAAACTGAGTTTGGATGTATGCACCTGTGACATCAACTTTCAGAAGACAGAAGCAGAAAGAGTAGAATTTCATCCTTGGACCCAAGTGATTCTGTTTTGAAATGAAAACAAATAAATTTCACAAAAAACAACAACAAAGTAAGAGAATAATATCTGAGATTTGATATTTAGACAGATTGGATGACAATTTTAATGCTTTAGGATGTTTATACCTATCTCAAACACATTGGTCTTTTTACAACAAGTATGTAAGACTATAGAAAACATTCACTACATAACAATCATTTCTTATAATAAAATTTGAAATTAGGGTAGAATTGGTACTTACTAGGAAGATGACTTTTAAACAAAGACATGGGGGGTATGGTGACAGACCCTGCAAAATCATGAAAAGAAGAAAGTTCTGGAAGAAGGACCATGGACATCAAGGCTCATAGGAGAGAGAGAAAGCATCTGGTGCCTAGCAAGAAAATCAGTATACAATGTAGCTACCATGCCAAGATTTGATATTAACTGTCAGAAATTTTTCATAAATGTGCATATAAATAAGGCACAATACAACCTTTTTTTATATCCATAGACATGTGAAAACCATGTGCCATATAATGTATAAAATATCTATTTGATGGAACACTAAAACCATTTTTTAAGTCTTGAAGGTCATTAGTTATCTTATAATACAGCTGAAATAAGTCATAGTTGAAAACTATATGCATTTCATGATTGGGGAATAATTTATAATTTGTCTCCAAAGAAATTTTTTGAACTGAAGTAAAACTCCTATTTTTCTTTGATTTAAGATAGCTACTTCATGCCTGACAACAAAGTTGACAAAGTGAAGGCAAATGGGGAACAAAAAAAAATAGTACAATCAGCTCTAGGATTTATGAAGAATATACATTGTTACTTTGGCCCCTCCATCTTATAGATGGGTAAATACAGTAGGTAAAATCAAGATGGAAGTAACAGTTTAAAGCAAGCAACTCATCACCCCTTTCTGACTGTTGCTCACTACAGTCATTGATATGAGCAGATTTTTATTTATTTGTCTGTTCATTTTTTATTTTACTATCCACACTTGGAATTTATTTTTGGTTTTGCTTTTTTGCTTGTACCAGTTTATCCTATGCCTTATTAAATATACTAAGACAGGAAATTGAATTAAACAGAATTCTTAAAGCTAATTATTCACTATAATCTTTAACTTTCTGGTACTAATATTTTACTTATTAACTGAATTACATGGAGAAATGAAACTGCATTTTACTGTATGTTTTTGATATAAGATAAAAATGAAAGATCCATTCCCTCTTCAGATTTTATTATCAGTTCTGATGAAAGAAGAAAAAAAGAATCTTTTTAAAATAATGATGTGGGATTCCCCTCTATATTCTGTGAATATCATTGGTGAATAAAGAAACTGTCTTAGCCTGTTGATAGGGCAGAACTTAGGGAGGTAGGGAAAACTAAACTGAATGCTGGGGGAAAGGAGATGGAGACAGAGAGATGCCATGTAGCACCACCAGAACAGATGCTGGAACTTTAGTCAGTAAGCCACAGCCATGCAGCAATACATAGATTAATGGAGATGGGTTAAACTAGGATATAAAAGTTAGCCAAAAAGAAGCTAGAGCTAATGGGCCAAGCAGTGATTTAAATAATATAGTTTCCGTGTGATTCTTTCAGGGCTCTGAGCAGCCAAGAACCAACAAGCACCCTCAATATAATAAAACAATTTGAAGAACTTCCCCCTAGAAAACTGGATTCATGACAAAGAAACTATTCTTTCTGTTATTGCTAACTGTAGAGGTTGTTAGACAGATTTTTTTTTTCTATTAATCATGTGTGCACAAAAATTTAGACATGGAAACCCTGTCTCAAAAAACAAAAAAACAAAAACAAAAACAAAAAAATTAGACATGGCTGGCTGGTGCTGGCACATGCTTTTAATCCCAGCACTTGGGAGACAGGCAGACAGATCTTTGTGAGTTTGAGGCCAGCCTGGGCTACTGGTGTGGGAGGTACTTCTGTCTATGTGTTGCTTTTATTGATTAATGAATAAAGAAACTGTCTTGGCCTGTGATAGGGAAACGAACAGAGCTAGGTGGAGAAAACTAGAGTGAATGCTGGGAGAAAGGAAGCAGAGTGAGGGAGATGCCATGGAGATGCAAGAGTTAGATCTGCTGAAACTTTGCCGGTAGGCTGCGGCCTTGTGATGATGCACAGATTAATAGAGATGTGTTAAATTAATATGAGTTAGCCAATGAGAAGCCAGAGCTAATGAGCCAAGCAGTGATTCAGTTAGTACTGTTTCTTTGTGATTATTTGGGGTCCAAGCTAGCCAGGCAGCTAGGAACCAACAAGCAGCACCCTCCTTCCAACAGGCTACAGAGCAATTTCAAAGACAGGCTCCAAAATTACACAGAGGAACCCTGTGTTTGAAAACAAAAACAAACAAAAATATTTGGATACAATGAAGAAAAAATTAACTGAATTATGATGGTTCACTATAGCTTGTTGCAATATGAGGGAATAGCAAAATGGGGAAATAGAAAGGAAGGAAGGAAGGAAGGAAGGAAGGAAGGAAGGAAGGAAGGAAGGAAGGAAGGAAGAAAGGAAGGAAGGAAGGAAGGAAGGAAGGAAGGAAGGAAGGAAGGAAGATAGGAAGGAAGGGAAGGAGGGAGGAAGGAAGGAAGGTAGGAAGGAAGGGAAGGAGGGAAGGAAGGAGATAAAAAATGTTGATAAAAGTAGGGTTTGTGGATTATTGAGAAGAGAAAGACTAAAATACATAAGGAAAATTCTATTTTGCAATAGAGACCATTACAGTAAACCACAGCACTTCAAACTTGGAGTTATAGGAGGACAGTCCCCTCTGATAGATCTACAAAACAAAGGCCTATGTCTAAAACTCAATGGACACTCTGAAAAAGAGAAACAAAGACTGTAAGAACCAGAGCACCATTGCTGGGAGATTGCATCTCCTAGTAATGCCAGCAGCTGCACCTTTAAAGTGTCCAAAAGAGCTGGATACAGCAACAATAGATATGCCAAACTGGACAGCATAAAGCTCAGAACTCAGTCCAGTACAAGGAACTACAGGTCATTAAGAAAAGCTGAGCATAGGAGATATAGTCTTCTCCAGGGAAGAGTACACCAACTAATTATTTAATACTAAATGATAGGCCCTGAAAAGATATATACAAGCAACATTATATGAGCTGAGTGTGTTTATGTATATATGTATGTGTATATATATATATATGTGTGTATATATATATGGATGTATATATGAAAACAATTAATGTGACAGTAATTAATGAAAAAAGAAGCCATTGGTTTGAATGAGAGCAGAGGGGTTGTATATTGGGGAGTTTGGAAGTAGCAAAGGGAGTGGAAAATGGTGGATTATATTTTGTTCTCAAAATATAAAAGAAATAATTTTTCAAATAGAGCAGAAAGGGCTGAAGAGATGGCTCAGTTGTTAAGAGCACTGGCTGCTCTTCCTAGAGGTTATAAGTTCAATTCCTAGCAAACACATGGTGGCTCACAAACATCTGTAATGAAATCTGGTACCCTCTTCTGGCATGCAGGCAGAGCACTGTATATATAATAAATACATTGTTTTAAAAAAGAACAGAGCTTCTTCCTCCCCTCTTTGGGCTCATAATATCCCCAGCTCAGCCTGATCAGAGTGCTGGGACTGGGTAGTGAGTGCAACCACGCAGGCAGGAGTTTCTTTGTTTCAATAGTCTGCCTGCAGCAAGGTAGGCCCTTTGTCTGCGAACTCCCTGGCCAGCAAGGACACCTGATCTTAATACCAGAAGATACATCTGGGAGGTGAGTGAGTTCCTGTCCCTGTGGCAGCAGCCTGGGAGACCGAGCACAGACACTGCTTAACCCCCTATACTTCCTGGTCTTCCGGCTGGGGTTATTCTTCCTGGCTACTGCCTTTCTCCTCCTACCCCACCCAGCTTACATCCAGACAAACCCTCCCTTCTTCCTACCCTCTTCGGGGTCATAACATCCCCAGCTCAGCCTGATGGGGCGCTGGGACTGTGTAGTGAGTGCAACCAGGCTGGCAGGAGTTTCTTTGTTTCAATAGCCTGCCTGCAGCAAGGTAGGCCCTTTGTCTGCAAGCTCCTTGGCAAGCAAGGACACCTGATTCTATAAAAGAAGATCCATAAAGGAGCATTTGGAAAAAGAGATGGGCAGGCGCCAATGCAAGAATTCTTCCAACAATCTGAAAAACAACATGAAATCACCAGAACCCAGCAATCTTACAAAAGGAGGATTTTGAACACCTCAATCAAGAAGAGAAGTAGAAAAAAATTGACTTTATGAAAGTGATAGAGGCCCTTAAACAGGAGGTGAAAAACTCCCTTAAGGAAATGGATGAGAAGAATAACAAAAAGTTTGAAGAATTGAGTAAATCTATAAATGATATCCTAGGAAACCAAGGAAAAACAATCAAACAGATAATGGAAACAGTTCAAGACTTGAAAACTGAAATGAAGGCAAGGAAGAAAACACAAACTGAGGGCCAGCTGGATATGGAAAATCTAGGTAAACAAATAGAGACTACAGTAACAAGCTAACCAACAGAATACAAGAGATAGAAGAAAGACTCTCAGATTCTGAAGATATAATAGAGAAAATAAACGCACTGATCAAAGAAAACAGCAAATCCAACAAATTCTCATCACAAAATATTCAGGAAATCTGGGACACAATAAAAAGACCAAACCTAAGAATAATAGGGGTAGAAGAAGGAGAAGTACAGCTCAATGGTCCAGAAAATATATTTAATAAAATTATAGACAAAAACTTTTTCAATCTAAAGAAGATATTCCCTTGAAGGTTCAAGAAGCATACAGAACATCGAATAGACTGGATCAAAAAAAAAATCCCCTCACCATATAATAATCAAAACACAAAACATACAGAATAAAGAAAGAATATTAAGAGCTGCAAAGGAAAAAGGTCAAGTAACTTATAAAGGTAAACCTATCAGACTTACATCTGACTTCTCTATGGAAACCATGAAAGCCAGAAGGTCCTGGATAGATGTACTGCAGAAACTAAGAGACCATGGATGCAAGCCCAGACTACTATCCCCAGCCAAGCTTTCATTCACTATAAATTGAGAAAACAAAATATTCCAGGATAAAAACAAATTTAAACAATATGTAGCCACAAATCCAGCCTTACAAAAAGTAATAGAAGGAAAATCACAAACTAGACTATAAGATGCTAATTAACCCAATTAAAAAATGGGGCACGAACTGGACAGATAATTCTCACCAGAAGAAATCCAAATGGCCAAAAGACACTTAAGGTCATGCTCAACCTCCTTAGCGATCAGGGAAATGCAAATCAAAACAACTGAGATACCATCTTACACCTGTCAGAATGGCTAAAATCAACAACACCAATGATAGCCTTTGCTGGAGAGGTTGTGGAATAAGGGATACACTTATCCATTGCTGGTGAGAATACAAACTTGTGCAACCACTTTAGAAAGCAGTGTGGCGGTTTCTCAGGAAATCGGGGATCAACCTACCCCAGGACCCAGCAATACCATTCTTGGGAATATACCCAAGAGACGCCCTATATATTACAAAAGCATTTGTTCAACTACGTTCATAGTAGCATTATTTGTAATAGCCAGAACCTGGAAACAACCTAGATGCCCTTCAATTGAAGAATGGATGAAGAAAGTGTGGAATATATACACATTAGAATACTACTCAGCAGTAAGAAAAAAAAAACAAAAACAATTACATCTTGAATTTTGCATGCAAATGGATGGAAATAGAAAATACTATCCTGAGTGAGGTAACCCAGATGAGTATGGGATGTACTCACTCATAAGTGGATTCTAGCCATAAATAAAGGACATTGAGCCTATAATTCGTGATCCTAGAGAGGGTAATTAAGAAGGTGAACCCAAAGAAAAACATATAGTTATCCTCCTGGATATTGGAAGTAGACAAGATTGCTGGGCAAAAATTGGGAACCTGGGGGTGTGGTGGGACAGGGGTAAGGGGAGATGGGGAGAGAAAAGTGTGAAAGGGAGGATGGGAGAGCTTGGGGGAATGAAATGGTTGGGATAAAGGAAGGGTGGATATGGGAGCAGGGAAGTTTATATCTTAATTAAGGGAGCTATTTTAGGGTTGGCAAGAAACTTAACTCTAGAGGGGTTCCCAGGTGTCCAGGGAGATGTCCCCAGCTATTTCCTTGGACAGCTGAGGAGAGGGAACCTGAAATCGCCCGATCCTATAGCCATACTAATGAATATCTTGCATATCACCATAGAACCTTCCTCTGGCGATGGATGGAGATAGAGACAGAGACCCACATTGGACCACTGGACTGAGCTCCCAAGGTCTTAATGAGGAGCAGAAGGAGGGAGAACATGAGCAAGGAAGTCAGGACCCCGAGGGGTGCACCCACCCACTGAGACAGTGCGGCTGATCTAATGGGAGCTCACCAAGGCCAGCTGGACTGGATCTGAGAAAGCATGGGATAAAACCAGACTCCCTGAACATGGCAGACAATGAGGGCTGCTGAGAAGCCAAGGACAATGGCACTGGGTTTTGATTCTACTGCATGTAACTGGCTTTGTGGGAGCCTAGCCTGTTTGGATGCTCACCTTCCTAGACCTGGATGGAGGGGGGAGGACCCTGGAATCCCAACAGGGCAGGGAACCCTGATTGCTCTTTGGACTGTAGAGGGAGGGGGATTGAAGTGGGCGAGGGGCAGGGAAATGGGAGGCAGGGAGGAGGCAGAAATTTTTTAATTAAAAAATAAATAAATAAATAAACAAATAAATAGAGCAGAAAAACTTAAAAACAATTAAGACACCTAGACAACCAAATAGAAACATGCATGAGCATCTCTTATTCTTTGTTTTGGTTTGCTTTTAGTCAATGTCCTAAAATTTTCTAAAGTCAAAAAAGAATTTATAAAAAGTGAAACTTGGTTTCAATAGTTATGAGCAAATTGCCTATTGATAAGATGGGAAAACTCATTCCTGTTTTCTTTTCTTTTTGTCTTTTTCAGTCATTAAATAGTCTAAAAGATTATCCTAGAGACATCTTTTAAAATTACATTCTTTCTTTGATTTTACTAAGAGTAAAAATAGTCCCATAATTATGTTCCACCTCACTGAAATCACAATTAACATTTTTTGAACTTTCCTGAAAAATTTTGTATGTGATCTAGACTGGTCTCATAGATCTCATTTCTTAGTGAGAATAGAAATCCAGTGGATTAAAAAAAAAAGAAAAAAACCACAAAGCAGTCTACTGTGGGCTCCTTAATTATTATTTATGGAAGCCTGAAGTTAGTTTGAATGACAAACTTAAGGTATAATTGTCTGCATGAACAGAAAAATATATTTTTTTAATATTTTTGTTACCACATTGAAAAAGTAACCCATATGTCCAAAGATTATTTTGAAATACTTGACTATGATGGCCTAGTTATCATCAGGTAGATGTACTCAAATATAACTTGTCAATGTTATTATTGTATTTGTATGACATAATTTTTCACTGTGTGTGCTTTGGTAAGTTACAAGTTTATAAAATTGAATTTATAAAGGAAAAACTGTGGAGAACATCAGATGCAAGTGCAATTTTAAAGTAAGTAAAATAAATTCACTGCTTTTATTTTTTAGTTCAAAACACAATATGAACTATCAAGTCACCAAAAAGACTTTCAAGTAGGAGGTACAATATGTTTATTAGATTTCTCATGGTTTCTTTTTTTCTAAAGAATGAAGGGGAGAAAGTCATGCTAAAATTTAGCTCTCATACAAAACAATGGTAAAAAATATTGAAATGAACAACTCAGCAACTGCCTCTTTGTTTGATTTGGATGTCAAGCGAATCAAATGAAGAAATGGGTCCTACAATCCAGAGTTTAACTCCTACAGGTTAACTGCTTTCTACTGCGTTAACAGACAACCAAGCGTGATCAGGACTGTTCCACTGGACAGTTCATATGCAGAAAGTAAATGCTAACAGGCTGTCAGCCCACAACCAAGCGTGATGAGGTCTGTTCCACTGGGTGGTTCATGTGCAGAAATGAAATGCTAGCAGGTGGTCAGCCCAAGTAGCTTGTCTTCTGAGTAATTCATTTCCTCCCATTTAATCAAAAAAATATGAATTTACTCTAAAATAAGAATTTACTTTATAATTTTACTTTAGAACTACAAAATGAAGTCTTTTCTCTTAAGAAGTACTAAGGGGAAAAAGGAGGCTGAGATTCTGGGTCTATTTCTTGTGCTACTGTTTTTACTGGTTTTTTTCAGCGCCAACACTATTTATTATTTTTATCATTTAGTCTTAGAGGGCATATGCTTAGTGAGGCTTTTCTAAACTCCCAGTAGGGTTAAAACAAATGCTTTTTGTTGTGGTTTAGTTTTTTTTGTTTTTGTTTTTTTTCTTTTTCTTGTTTGTTTGCTTGCTTGCTTGTTTTGAGACAGGCTTTCTCTGTGTAGTCCTGGCTGTCCTGGAACTCATTCTGTAGACCAGGCTGGGTTCGAAATCAGAGATCTGCCTGCCTCCAGTCTATGAGTGCTGGGGTTAAAGGTGTTTGCCACTAGTACCTGGGTCAACAAATTCTTTTTCATGAAACTAATTCTACAGTTTCTCGATAAATGCTAGCAGAATCGCCATTATTCTTAGTGAAAAATGGAAACTGAGACTGAATTTATTATGGAATTTCCAAAAACTCTCTAATGTTAAAGACAAATTTTGAACTTCCAAACTCACAGTACGCCAAGTTAAATTTCACATTTACTCTAGTCACGGATTACATGTTTGCTTCAGTTTTACTTGTTTTTTTTTCTTTTTTTATTTTATTTTTTTATTAAAAATTTCCATCTCCTCCCCTCCTCCTCCCCATTCCCTCCCCTCCCTTCCACCCATACCCCCACTCTGCCCCTCTCCAAGCCAAAGAGCCATCAGGGTTCCTTTCACTATGTTAAGTCCAAGGTCCTCCCAGCTCCGCCTAAGTCCAGGAAGGTGAGCAACCAAACTGACAAGGCTCACAGTGAGCCCGTCCATGCTGTAGAGTTCATGCTCATCGCTGTTGTCCTTGGTTTCTCAGTCCTCCTCCACCGTCAGCCACATTCAGAGAGTCCGGTTTGGTCCCCTGTTCCATCAGTCCCATTCCAACTGGACTTGGTGGTCTCCCGTTAGATCTGTCCCACCGTCTCAAGGGGTAAACGCACTCCTCACGGTCCTGACTTCCTTGCTCATGATCTCCCTCCTTTTGCTCCTCATCAGGACCTTGGGAGCTCAATCCGGTGCTCCAATGTGGGGCTCTGTCATTTTCTCCATTATGAAAAACAAGCCCTTGATTTCTGAGAAAAGTAAACAGTGCGACTAACTTTAACCATTTGAGCCTCCAACAAATAGGGAAAAAAAGTTTGTGAACACACAAGGACTCTATACGTTAAAATCTTGGAACAAGAATTCATGAATTCATTTTTAAAATCCAGTTGGCTCACTCAGATCAAAACCATGTTCTTGTACTTGCGGTGCGTGTGAAACTGCTGTGAATTAAATTTGCACTGCTATGAGACCGAAGTAAGGTCCCTGGGACCACCTGCACTTAAACATTTCCCTTCTAAACGCTTTACTTCCTTGAATAAAAAGTTAGAGGTTTTTGTATTTTATTAAACAAGTTACTTAACCCAACCGAGGATTCCTCTTACCTATTTTTGTTTCCTGTTATATATTAAATTACTTGCTGAAGAAATGGCACCTGCAATACAGGAGTCCCCATGCAAAGGATTTTGTCTGCACTCTTACACACAACTGGGACTATACTTTTAACATAGAATGCCATTAGATTTTTTTAATAAATTGAGGAGTATTTCGTTATCATATGACTAATAAGGGTTGTAGAAGGGATTTCAGACAAGTTTTAGTTCCTTTCTCAAGATTATACAGAGGATAAAATATACTTCTTGAAATAGGAAAGGAACTACAAAATCTCAAGACTGTTTTGTTTTTCTGTTTGTTTTAAGATTCAAAGATAATCATGACCCATAATGACCTGGAAGGTCACTAAAAATCTGGATGATCAATTCAGATGAGAAAGATATAGAACAACAGGATTCAAACCCTTTGTCTGCCAAATAAATGTTACTCAGTTCTCTGCTTTCCTCATCTCCCTGTCCCCAATCCACAAATTAAGTCCACAGAAAAATCATGAACGGCTTAATGATCCTGTACAATCCAAGCAGACAGGAAAGTAATCACGTAGTCAGCATTTTTCATCTTCTAAACCATATGCTTATCTTTACAGAAGAGAATTTTTAGATTAGTCTCAGTTTGTAATGTGTTGTATATCATTAGGAGACAAGACTACCAGCTGTTTGGAGGAAATGGGAGCTTTACTAAGAGGATCCAGTGGAAGGAAGTGAATGAGCCAGACTGATGATAGGAGAGGAACTGTAGTCTAACCATTCCGTTTCTCATCCCAACACCAATGTTTCTGCCAGCTTCATCCAGTTTTAAAGAAGATTTTAATATCTTCATTCACATCTCTATGAAGTACTATAATGTGGAGCATTGTACTTGCATAAAAATTAATTATTTAAATGTGCTGCAAAATACTTGGTACCTAAAGCATTTAAAACACATCCACATCAAAATGCGATCCACACTACACACACACACAAAAAAAAAAAACAGTAAATAGTTTGCTCCTAATCTTGAAGATACCTTAGTTAGCAGGCTACATCCAAGACAAAGTATAAGGATCACATACATATCTATTCACACAGAGCAGATGAACTAATGTCAGGCAGATCTTTTACTATAGCAATAAGTGAATACCTGGATTATATTTATAACACGAAATAAAATTTGTATGAAATCCTATAAGGAGAAAAATCCAACGCAGCCAACAGGAGTTTTTCACTTAGCATCTAAATAACCTGGCAAACCAAATATGTACTATGCTTCTGTTTTTAAATTTAATTTTATATATTTTTATAATAAGGGACATGCATGTCATGGGAATCATAGATGAAAAGATGACTATATGATGTTGGTTCTGTCTTTCCTCTGTTATGTGAGTTTTGGGAACCAAATTTTGATCCTCAAGTCTGAATACTCTGGAGGTAAGCATCTTCACCCACTAAGTCTTCTTTCCAGCCCAAATGTGTGTCCCTCCCAGCAATGTTCTCTTATTTTAGTCAGCCACTTTCTCATCTTCAGTGAGCACACTGTCTCCTACCTTTTCCGCCTTCAGACTTCCTTTCCAGAAAAAGAAAAAGAAGATCTCAAATGGGGTTATATCTATGGTTTTCTAAAACACATTTGGAATCTGTAAATGGCATGGTTGCTTATACTTTATTGGTGAAAACTCTGTCATAGTCACAAGGCAAAGTGGGAAGTGGTTGTAATTTATGAACAAAAATCCAGGGAATAGATTAAGGAAGACTTGCACAATCTACCACAATAAAATTATTCAAAATGCAGTATCTTTGTAAACAACAAGTTCACCCACACCAGGGATTTGAATATCTGTACTTCAGAATGTGATTATGAGTGTCCTGTTCTAAAAGGTCTGTCACACATATAAAACACTTGATTTATATTCTTGTCTCATATAGACTATGGTATTATTCGTTCAAAGAGTCCACAAACAAAAAAATCTTCACCTAGGGTATTTTGTTAATAAAAGAGTTTGCTTTAAGCAATGTTTTATATTTGCCATGCCATCATAATTGTGAGCACTAGATGTCCAAGCTCCCATCGTCAGACTGTTGCCTGGAATACTTAAGAAACTGCTTCTCAGCAGGGTTTTAAAGAAACATCTTGGTCATAACAGAAGAAATTTTATCGAGTGTAAATTACCAGATTTAATATATCATTTATGTCATTCCTGGTTTCTTTCATACAGTTCCAATCTTTGTCATTCTTTCTAACAAGCAGAGAACTGGGAGGGGGTTCGTTGTTGTTGTTGCTGCTGCTGCTGTTTTCCTTCTTTCTAATTCAAAAGGATCTGAAGGTATTCATCACTGATCACAGACTGGCTTGACATGAAGTAACTAACACCCATCTTCTCAGATTATTCAACTGCTATTCAAAGTCTCACATATGAAATACTCAGAATGGATTCCTGAATTTCACTTGCATTCCCCTCCAAACACCCCTTCCACATTCTTTAAAACAGTCTAAGAAAAACAACTTCATATCTGCAGGTATATATAAATAAATAAATATATATATAATGGTTGTATACATATATAATATATTTGCATTTGTATATTTTTCTTTTCATACACACACATATATATACATTATATATGTATGTGTGTATATATATGTATATATATATATCCTTTTATTATTGAGTGAGGTCCTTAGCAGACAAAAAGTCTGACATCTAAAAGTAAGAATATTCTCACTTACAGTGGTAGAGAAAGTGGGGAGCAACCACAGAGACAACACAGAAAACCACTGAATACAGACAGAGCTTTAAGTTCTTTAAAGCAAACATTGGAGAGAAATTTGGAACATTTTTTTTCCTCAGAAAAACGACCCCAAAACATCGAGGTTCCTCAGATGATCCAAAGGAAGACAGATGCTAACAGTTGGCAGAAAAGACACAATGAACCAGTTGTCGGACGTGCCTACTGATTGCCAATTTGTAAAATAAAACCCTTTGAATAACCGAAGGCTATTTTAAAAGAAGTTGCTGATTCTAAATGAATAGCTTCACTTTGCTGTGTTTTCTACTCTTGTATAGATCATCATTACTATTTTTACTTTCTATTTTCAGCAGAAATTGGAGTTAACCTTTTGTTCCGTCTGCAGCCCGCCTTCTGAAGCGGCACCACCTCCTTTTCATTATTCCTTTCAAAAGCACTGAAATTTGCAAAATGTGCCGTTTCCCTCCCTCACTCTGTGGAGGAGTAGCAGAGCTGGCTTTTCAAGCATGATGATTCCTAATAATCAAAGGAACTTGAGGACAAAAATAAGTACTCAGAGCAAGTAACCAGCAAAGCTGGAGCAGGTGTGATCACAGAGGCAGCCAAACCCCCCCTCATCCTCATGGGTGTTCTCCAGGGGACCAATTTTAGCACCTGGGACTCACCAGCCACACGGACTTACTAAAGACATTAAGAATCAAATAAAACCAAATGTTTTTATGGAAATGCTATTCACTAAATCTCTACCAATGGACAATGAATCCTTTCATGCTGATTTATATGATGATTCTCAAAATCACTGTCTGTTCTTCTGGTTTCTTAGCTCAAGCTACTGTTAAGGAGAAAAAGTTCAGTCATTAAGCATTTTTTGGAGGGATATGAAAAATCCTGTAAATATAAAAAGAAGAGCCAAGACACCATATGATTGATATCAATTCATGTATGTTATATAATTTCTTTGAATATTGCTGACCTTTATATAAATATATATCTCATTTGGTTAACATTTCCAAAATTAAAATATAGCTGTATATATAGCTACATATGTTTATTTATCCTTAGAAAGTTGTCCAAAGAAAGAAAATAGTCACAATCACTCCATAGTATTTTGATATGCCAATATCATGACAAGTTACACATGCCTGACTGTGGCAGGCTGGACAATGTCATAAAGGTCTTAGTCAGGAAAACTGACAGGAGCTAGCCTGTGGGCAGTTAGCATTGATGCGTGATTCCAACTCTATTGTAAAGAACAGTAAGGGGTAGATTCATTACCAAGCATTATGCCCTTGTCAATTGGTCAATAATATAAACTATCTACAGATATGTGGAATGACACACTAGGGGGTACAGATTTGTATATGTTGAGCAAGGTTCAGGGTAGGAGAAAACCTAGGCAGTCACATAATCTCAGAGACAAATATGAATGTGCACCTAAAGTTATTTATTACCCTTTGTCATAAAACCAGAAACAAAAGCAATACCCAATATCAGAGGGCCTCTGCCCAGGAGCCTAGACCCTTATGACATACTGAATATCTGAGTCCAGTTGTTGAACAATTGAAAGAAGAACATATTATATGCTGGGGCAATTTAAATCATAAAGTATTATTTCTTCTAGCTATGAAAGCTAATAATGTTTAAACTGGAGGCACCAGCCAATCTAATGATTAATGATGGCCTATGATCCTGTTCATAGATGGATATCCTCTCCCATCTCACAATGCAAAGAAAAATTCTGTTCTCGGTGTGTTAGGTTGTCAGCTGAACAGGACTGATAATGATCCAGATGATGAACCTGGGGGGCACATCTGTGAGGAAGGTTCTATTCTGGGTGATAGGAGGTGGGAAAGCCTGCACTAGAGATGTGTGAGAGCAGAGGGTCCTTAACAAAATGAGAGTGAGGGACTAAACTTACAACCTATTCACTGGTCTCTACTTTATGACCAGGGAAGCAGTGACCAGCTGCCTGTTCCTGGTAGCATGCATTCTTCATGATAATGGAGTTTATCTTAAAACCAGGAGTCAAAGCAAGTCCTTCTATTATTAAGTTCATTTTGTCAGAACGGTGAGAAAAGTGATGAACATACCATGTTTCCTAAGGAGACTAAAGCCAACATGAGTAGCTAACACTCAGGACTTATTTACTTCTCAGAAGCACCACCCAAACACTCACAGTTTGGGCATTCAGGCTGCAGCATATGCATTTGGAGGGGCCCTCAAACACTTAATCCATGACCTTGATTTATAGAACATTAATAAATGCAGTGTATGTTTCTTAGTTACTGTTCTATTACTATGAAAACATACCATAACCAAGGCAAGTCTTATAAAAGAATGTACTTAATTGGGAGATTGCTTATAGTTTCAGGGGGTAGTCCATGATCATCATGGCAGGAAGCATGGCTCAGGATCATAAGCTGAGAGTTTACCTCCTGATCTGTAGGCAGCAAGCAGGGAGAGAGAGGGATGGGAGCTTTAGAAACTTCAAAACTCATCCCCAATAATATAGTTCCTTCAACAAGACTCTAGCTCCTTCTCAAAAGAGTTCCACTAACTGGGAGCAGAACCAAACATTCAAACATGAGAGTTTATGAAGATAATTCTCATCCAAACCACCACAGTGTGTGAATAATATTAATATTAATAAATATTAATAATAATTAAACAATAAACTGCTCATCTAAAGACATGCTGTTGTGTGTCCTTATGAAGTCACAAAACCAAAGAAGTCAGTGTTAGGCACTTTGCACATGAATATCACTTCTACTACAAATTCTATGACACCTAAAATCATATGCTAACACCACAATATTATGATGGAAAAGATTCAGTTCACTATATTAAGATGAAAAAGATTCAGGTTTCTCTAAGATCTAAGATCACTTCCATTACCCTTAAAACCACAAAAATTCCTTTAAAAGGGATAATATAGCTCCACAATTTATCTCTGTCATGATCAGATTTTTATTTAAGATATCAACAAAGGGGATTTACCTACTTATATGTTCAGTCTGTATAGTTAATCAGTTCCTATATATCCAAAGTTTTCACATGTACAATTAATCTGAATGTGTTCTAGTGTAGCCATTGGACTCACACTCAAATAATTCAACATTAAAAATAAAAGAATTTGCCAGGCAAATTGTAAGATATCACAAAGACATATTATTTTAACACACTTTTGATAATAATGACATAAAACTACATAGTGTTAGCCCAAACACTACATACTCTCAAGTGTTCTTCTTTGTCAAAAACATGGTAACACTGATGATTTACTGTTTTTTTGATCATTAAAGCCACATGTAATGTAATACTTTGTTCCTGATGAGGCAACTATGGTGTGGCTTGATAGGGGACTAGTACTAAGGATAGAATATATTTATATGGCCTCTGCGTGTCAGGTTGTCATAGATTACTCTCCATACTCTCTATTTCCTTCCATTTTGCTATGAATTGTATGGCTGACTTAGGTAGGGAAATACAGGGTTTAGAAGGTAGAATTAACTCCCTCTGAATTCTATTTGGCACAAAAGAGAGAACAAACTAACACCTGTTTCTATGCTATTTTTATATAAAACCAACCAATTGCCAAATTATTAATTAAACAAAAAGTTAGTTACTACTATCAATTTACCTACTTATTTGTAGCAATCTTTTCTAGGGAATATGCTTTTTTAATTTATGTGGTGTACTGTGGGACAATGGTCTTATACCCCTGTAAAGATTTGTCACTTGTATTGGTTTAGTGAAAACTTATTAGCCATAGCCAGGCAGAAAGTATATGCAGGGCAACCAGAATAGGAGAATTCTGGGAAGAAGAAAGGTTGTGTGGTCTGTAGTCATCACCCAGACACAGAGAAAACAAGATGAGAATGTTTAACTTATAAAAAGGTATCAAGTCACATGGCTAACACAGACAAGAATTATGGTTAAGATGTAGAGTTCGTTAATCAGAAGCCTAAGCTAATAGGCCAACCATATAATTAAGGATAATAAGGTAGGCCTCTGTTGTGTTTCTTTGGGACCTCAGGATGACTGAGGGATCTGGTGGGACAGAAACCTCTTTAAACAAAATGGGTGACATAGTGGGGAAACTACATCCACATAAAACCTGAGAGAGCTTGGGAGGTAATTCTAGACAAAAAAGAATATAAGTCAAGCATGGCTTCTTGGTAGCAGCATTTTCTTGGGTAGGCTCTGTTTCATAGAGGCAAGTGCATCTCATTTAAGAGAGGCTTCCTGACTCAATTTTAGCAGCAAAACCCTTGCAGTTCTTTCAAGATGCCCCACCAGCGCCTTTAATCCCAGCACTCAGGAGGCAGAGGCAGGCGGATCTCTGTGAGTTCGAGACCAGCCTGGTCTACAAGAGCTAGTTCCAGGACAGGCTCCAAAGCCACAGAGAAACCTTGTCTCGAAAAACCAAAAAAAAAAAAAAAAAAAAAAAAAAAAAAAAAAAAAGATGCCCCACCAGCAAACACTTAAATGGTGTTTATGAAGAGCCAAGAACATGCTTCTTGGTGGTGGCAGGGACCTTGAACCTTCAGAGATTAGATTCAGATTTCTTGTTTTGAAAAGGGGGAAAAAGGAAGTATTGTGGAACAATTGTCTTGTACCCTGTAAAGTTTTGTCCTTGTATTGGCTTAATAAAACACTAATTGGCCAATAGACAAGCAGGAAGTATAGGCAGAGCGACCAGAATAGCAGAATTCTGGTAAGAAGAAAGGCTAAGTCTGCAGTCATCACCCAGATGCAGAGGAAGCATGATGAGAATGCCTCACTGATAAAAGGCACTAAGTCACATGGCTAACACAGACAAGACTTATGGGTTAGTTTAAGATGTGAGAGTTAGCTAAAACTATGCCTAAGTTATTGGCCAAGCACTGTTGTAGTATATGTATTATTTATTATTCAGGTCTGGATACCTGGGAAATGAACAAGCAAGCAATCTCCAACATTGGTGGATCATTTTAAGTGTCAATTTTACGTGCACTAATGAATACTTGAAGGATTGCCAATATTGTTTTCAAGTATACCTTGAGGAAATTTGCATGTGAGTTTACGTGGACTTAGAAATGATCCACTCTCAGTGGGCACACGTATCATTCAATGTGCTGTGATTAAAGGGTGGGCAGCATGGAGGAAAAGGTGAAAAGATTTCACTCTCTCTTTCTTAAAAAAACTTAGATACATACTTTTCTTATACTTGGTTATCATAGCTACAACCTTTTCACTCCTTAGAATCAGAAGTTATACTAACATCAATGACCTCTGAAATGTTCAAACCATTGAACTTGGTCTTACCAAAGTCATGCTAAAATATTCCAGTCTCTAGATTTCAGACATTACATCAGAAGTTTTCTCAGAATCTGTAAAGAACAAGTTTTCTTAATAAATTATTTGTCTGTCTGACTACATACACACACACTCACACAAACCTTTGTCTCTATTTTGCTAGCAACAATTAATACACATAATATTACTTAGACATAGCTTATGAAGGGCTAAGCACTAAACTGAAAATCAAGTATAAGCTTGTTTGGATTATAGTAATGCAAATGTACATTCTGTTTATTTAGTCTTCAAACATTTCTAAAACATAAAAAATATATTTGAAAAAATGTCCTGTGTAAATCTCAAACTTTTTCAATTAATTACTGCAAAGTTCACTGTTTCCCTAAGGCATATTAAACTTCAACACACACTTTTAGCTACATAAGAACATGAAAAAAAGCTGTACTCTTTGAGAATGAGAACTAGACCCTTTTTTAATTTGGTGATGTCTAATACAGCATAGTCTTTTGGGAACAGAAAGACATGGACCAAAGAGTGAGATAAATGTTGGAGTAGAAAAGAATATTAGAACAAATGTTAGTGTCAGGTTTTTTGACATTTGAACTCAAAGCACAGCTCCAATGAGAATTCTGATGTTGATTTTGTTTATTTGAAAGTGAGAGGTTATATTACTGAAAAATTTTCAAAAGTTGTATCTGTTAGATTTTACTTTGGATAAAAGTAAGAGAAATAAGTGCCTGGATATTGTTATCTCTAAAGCAATTAGTAAGCTAAGCTATTACTGAAAAGAAAATCAAAAATTCTGGTAAAACATTTTCCATAGTTTTAAAATTGCAGAATATTAAAACATTACTTGTATAAGACAGTTATAAACTTGTAATTTCAATGAACTAATGTTTTATGAAATTTGCCTGGAAATAAGAAATATATAAAATGTGTCCCAAATATACAAAACTCTAGATGGGTTTGGGAAATAACAAAAAAGAAGATATTATACATACAAATACAAAGCTGGTCCACTAAAGTAGTACAGCTAGGATCTCTGCAAAGGACAGCCATGTCTTTGCAGGACACACCTTCACCATGCAGAGAAGCCACACCAAATACCTACTAGTTTACCCCTCATGAATTCTTTATACATTCTCTTTGTATAACACTTAAAAACATTGAAGCCCATGGTCCAAGAATTCAATTGATCAATCCTATGCACTTTTCCAAATACACGAAGACCAATTGCATGAGTTGTCTGGAAGTGCTTGCTATAATCACTTAACACAAACTTGATGGATTAAAGTACCAGAAATATAGACATCTAGAGATAAGGCATTCAAAATTGAGCTGTCAGTTTTTGGGGCAATTCCTTCAAAAAGTTTGAGAAAAGATTCTGCTCCTTGCTTCATCTAGTACCTGGTGGTTCTTGGCTTAAAGGAGCAATACTTGTATATCAAGTTGTTCCCTAATCTGTGCACTTCACTAACCTAATCTCAAATCAAGATTCTTAGTTTTACGCCCATTTTTTTTGCTGAATAGGTTAATACTTTTTAAAGCTTCATGAGATTAAGACATGATATTTTTGGTTGGCTTTACTCAATATGGATCAGGAAGACAAAAGATCTAACCTTCTGTTTCTGCAGGAAACATTGCAGCATACACAGTGTGAGATGACCTTTGAATAAGATGCTGCAGAGTCTGATCAATACAAGGCCCATGGCATGCCAAATATTTATTGACATCTACTTCTTTCCTTCACATAATGTCCAACAGTTTTCTTTTCATGAACACCCTTCTATTAAAGGTTTATCACATTTATGCCAAATTATTGTATTTGATTATTCACCCCTTTAGTTCCAATAAACAGACAGCTGACTTAAGTAGTTTAGACAATACACAATACACTTACTAATCATATGCCAACAATCCTGCATAATAAATCCTTCAAACAATTTGACCCCACAACCAACTGTGTTTTCTTGAAGACTTCCCAGCCCTCTCATTCTCCTTATGCTAATTCATTGTCAGGTTGACTTTCGTCACATAGGAAAGGTGTAAAACATTTCTAACTTCTTGCTTAATACATGCTACTCCTAGGATATATAATTAAACATAATCCTGAAAGGAAAAATAAATCTTTATAATGGAAATTTCAAATAATTGAGGTTTAACATAAAGGATCATGCTTAAGTTACAAGCTAGTCATGGATAAGACATCATTATGACTTAATTAGGTTATATACCTCATAACAAAGATGGCTCTAAAACCATCTTGTTCATAGTTAGGGCTTCTATTGCTGTTAGGAGACACGATGATCATGCCAACTCTTATAAAGAAAAACAGTTAGTTGTGTGGCTTATAGTTCAGAGAGTCCAGTCCATTATCCTCATGGTGGTACATGGCAGCATGCAGGCAGTTCACAGTAGTACTGGAGAAAGAGCTGAGATGTCCTACATCTATGATCACCTTGAGCCAATAAACAAGCAGTGATCTGAACACTGGGCATTACTTGACTATATATGAGACCTCAAAGTCCTCCCTGACAGTGACACACTTCCTCCAAAAACATTATACCTCCAAAGTCACACCTCCTAATAGTGCCACTTCCTCTGTGCTTATGAGAGTCAATTACATTCAGACTACCACATTTCACTTCCTGATCCCTATAATCTTGTAACTATATAATAAGGCAAAACACATTTAGTCCAAATTCCAAAGTTCCCATAGTCTATTACAGTCTCAAAAATGTTTTAAAGTACTAAGTCTCTTCTGAGACTCATGCCCTCTCTTAATGGTAATCCCTATTTTAAAAAAAATCACAAAGATCCAGCATATAATGGCACAGTATATATACTACCATTTCAAAATGTAGAGAAGGGAAGCATAGCAAAGAAATACTGGACCAAAACAAAACCAAACGCCAAACTGTGAATCTCCAGGTCTGATATCCAATACACTTTAGATCTCCAACTCCTTTCAGCTTTCCCACTTCTTTCTTTTGGGCTGGTTCTATCCCTTTTAGCAGGTTTCCTCAGTAGGCATCTCACAGCTCTTGCATCTCCAACATCTTGGAGTCTCAAGGTAATCCAGGCTTTGCCTTCAGAGCTTCATGCAATGATCTCTCTAGGCCTCCATTCAAGCATATCCCTGACATACCCGGTCTTAGCAGCTTCTGCTATTTGTTCAGGAAATTCTATACCTCCTCTCTTCTGTCCTTAATACCAGAACCACATGGCTGAGACTGCCAAGTTCTGCTGCTTGCTGGGCCTGGAATATGGCCCCATTGTTCAAGTCCATCTTCACCATTTTTCCATTTGTTCATGGTTTCCTTCACTGGTGAAGATTAGCTGTCCTAAAACTGCATCTGTAGACCAGGCCAGCCTCAATTCAGAGATCTGTCTGCCTCTGTTTCTGGAGTTCATGGACTAAAGGCATGAACCAACACACCCGGCTTTAGATTTTTCTTTAATTCCTTTTCATTAATAGGAAATATAGCTGGTTGGGTTCTTACCTTGAGGTCACCACTCCCTTTATTTCATTTGTTAATCTGTTTATTTCTGAACACAGAAGTTAGTTCCATTATTCTCCCTTATTCTCCTAAATCATTAGACTGGGAAACAAAAATTAGGTAATGTTTCTTGGTAGGGGTTCGGGAGAATACAGGGTAAAGACCAGAGATACCAAAAGTCAAATGCAGAGTTAAATAACTGTCAGAAGTTATGAAGTGCAATTTTCTGATTACCCTAATTATCTTAGATTACATAAGATGAATATAAAAGAAATAACATTTTGATTTAATATAAATTTTAATTTGCGATCTGTATAATATGTTGAGCATAAGATTAAAAATCTCATATATTAAAAATAAATGCTCCCTAACAGATTGGCTTCATATATGTGAATGTTTTTAAGTTAGAATTATCTGTATCAAAGTACCTACAATTTTGTATTGCCCTGTTTGGGTGGATATTACTAAAGAGTTTAGGGAGAAATCCATAGATCTGTATATCTAAATTACAAAGGATACACTTGGAAAATTATGGAATTCATTTGACATCTGAAGAAATTTTATAATGAAAAGCAAATTGATCCCAAGTTAAGTAAAATGCAGAAGATAATTGATATCGAAGTATAAGCCAGTTCAGTTCTAAAATCCATTACCCACAGTCAACTAAAATATGCCATGGAAATTTCTGGATGCAGACTAGGAATTTCTAAATGTTACCTAAAGTGACATTCTAGAAAGTATCCCTATAGATTGGATGTTGGACCATCCCATTATTCATAAATCTATAGCAACAAATTCATCATAAGATTGACTGTTATTCTATTGCAACAGTGTGTTCAAGGAACCTTTATTTTACTTCCAATTGCATGTGCAGAACTGTATGAGTAGTGATTCTGGCAAATCAGATATATTAGAAAGAAGTAATTAAGTGCTTTATTCAAGTGAAAGGAAAAAAGATCTTGACCCATAGAAATAAAAAAATAACACTATGCTATGTTACTAATGTCTATGATCAAACAATAGAAACCATAATATATACAATAAGATTCAATACTATAATTTCTGGCAACCACTGGAGATATTGGAACATGAACATCTCTTATGAATAAAAGGAAATAATTGCAATTAAGAAGATTGTTAAAATTAATGTCCTTTTTATCCCCTAAAAAGAACAACGTCCAAAAAATTGTGGAAGTCTGGCTCTCTTAGAGAGAAGGTTCCATGTTAAGAGCACTGGACTGCTCTTTCAAAACAAAGGTTCAGTTTCTATCACACATATGGTGGCTAACAGCCATCCCCAACTCTTTATCCATAGATTTGATGTCCTCTTATGACTTCTGCAGGCAAAAAGAGTTCATTGTCTGTGTGTATATACATTCAGGCAAAATACCCATATGCACAAAAGAAATAAATTTACAACAAAACAGTAGAGTGATATCATAATAAACTACAATATAAAGGTAGAAATAACACTAAAACAATTATTTTCCCAGTTTTATGAAATGAACTAACTTTTTATATGTAATAAACTAGCAAAGTCTACTTTAACATAATATTAATAGTTCTACACCTACTGTAATCATGTGGATAAGAAATGTTCTCCAAACATGAATGAATAGAAGGGTTTGTTATCCTGTGCAAAATGTTGAGGTAAGACTAATAGGAAGAGATAGAGTAGACCTGGTAAACTCTGATGTCATCAGTGGATTAGTATATTAATAAGCTTATAATAGCATGTACTATTGGAAGGTATATATTTTTTAGGACACAGGCCCTAATGAAAGGAATTTTCTCACTTAATATGAGCCCTTAAAGGATATGATATACCTGATCTCCAAAACCTCTCCTTTTTCCCGTTTGCCACTATTCTGTTTCATTTCCTCTTTTCATTCTCTCCCTCCTCCCCATCTCCTTCCTTCCCTCTTCAACTCACTCCTCCCCCTCATCTCTTCTCCTGTCTTCTCTTCTACCCCCCTGCTCCTCTCCTCTGTTCTCTCTTCCTGCTTTCCAGGAGATCAACAGCTTTGCTCCAGCATGTACACTGCCCCATGATCTTCTGCCTCAATACAAGCCCACAGGTATGAGGCCAAGTTATCATTAGCTGAAATCTGTGAAGCCTTGAACCAAAATAAATCTTTATTTCAAAAATTATTTCTCTCAGGCATTTTGTCAAAGTGATAGAAAGTTACAAACAGGGAAAACTGGTACCAAAAGTGGGTCATTGCTGAGACCATACCTGTTCATGTGGCTCAGGAGGCTTGTTCAAAGACTCAAAAAAAACTGGAGAACTGGGCCAGAAATAGCTTGGAATGCTTTAAACAGAGCTTAATAGATGGTTCTTGGTGAGAGTTTTGAAGACTAGAATTGTGATAGGAGTGCAGTTGGTAAAATTTGTGTTCATGAGGTTCCAGGCAGAAAGGAAGAGTGTATTAGGAATTGTACAAAATGGAACAAATTTTAGTTCTATTTTTTGTCTCTTCCATAGACCTTGAGGGAGGATAAGTTTTAAAAAGATGAACTAAATGGGAGAAGTTAGTACAGATGCCACATAGCATCTTTTTGTCAAGAAAAGGGAAAAAGAAGAAGAGCAGAAAGATTAAAAACAAACTGCAGTTTGCCTAGAGAAGTGTTTGTAAAATTCCAAGCCAAGGACAGTACGATTGCTGAATATATTAGCTCCCTGAAAAGGAAGCCAAGGATTTGCACCAACATAATAGGAAAGATGTCTTGAGGAAATCTCAGAATGTGGCCAATAATCATCTATGACACACTCAAGGGCAATATGCTCTAACCCCTCATTTGCTATGCTTTGCTTTGAGAAGAGAGCAGAATGACACCCTATTTATACAGGACTCCATAGCAAAGTATTTCACTGGTTCAGCTACCCTGCTACCTATAGGCTATTACAGTTACAAAGAAAGGGAGTAGAAGACCTTGGAATTGTTCATATGATTCTAGTTTGATGGGCATACAGAACTTCAAAGACTTCTACTAAGACTTCAAAAGAAAGTCTAATAGTCTAGGCAGTGGATGGGGATGCCAAATTTCCTAAGAGATGTAATGCATTAACCAATGTGGATAAAATTGGACTCTCAAAGCAACCTATGGGAGTTAGAGATGCCAGGGAATTGGAACTTCTGCCAAGTAAGGCTTTAGAAAACTAGTGAACCACAATGAAAGAGTAACCCATATGTGTAATTAAATCAGCAAGTTTATGATGAAGAGTCACCTTTGAAAGTCATAGCGCTTATAGTAAGATAGCATGTGCCCGCCTCTGAATATAGAGCTGAGAATTTAATAATTTCCCTGCTGGATGTTGAGTTATTCCTTCTTTTTGTAATGAGAATGTTGCTATTTCAATTAGGAATATATAACATATTTTGATTGTCTTTCAACTGACATGCATAACTAAGAGTTTACCTTTGGTATCAGAGGAGACTTTGGATCTGGAATTTTGAGAAATGCTAAATTATTGAGACTTTAATAACTCATAGAAGTAGAATAAATGCATAATTCAAATTTATTTTTATCGTTCAATTAACATACAAGGTATAGATATCATTGAGGTATTCTGCATTATGAGAAGGATATGTCTTTGTGGTACCATTGGTAGAGAATTGTGATTAGGATGTTAAATGTCACTGTCTTAGTTAGGGTTCCTATTGCCATGAAGAGACACCATGACCACACTCTTCTAAAGAAAACATTCAATTGGGAGGGCTTATACATTCAAAGGTTTAGTCGATTATCATCATGGTGCAACATGTTGGCATGTTGGTATATGTAGTGCTAGAGAAGGAGCTGAGAGTTATTACAGAGTGACCCACTAGCAACATGAATGGTTTGTCTAGTTGGTCGTGTTTCAGCAGCATATATGATACCTCATGGCCTGCCTCTACAGTGATAAACTTGTTGGAAGAAGTCATACCTCCTAATAATGCCACTCTGCCTTTGGAGGAACTTTTTTTTTCAACCAAACACATTACACTACCTGGTCCCAAAGGCTTGTAGCTATGCAAAATGCATCAATCCCACTTTAAATGTCCCCATAGCCTCATATAATAGTCTTAAACTTATTTAAAAGCCTAATTCAATGTTCTCTTCTGAAGTTCATGTACTCCCTTACTGTAATCCTCTGTAAAAAACAAAATCAAAACACACATAACATACTTCCAACATATAATGGCACAGGGACTACATTAACATTCCAAAATGTAGGGGGAAAAGGAGCATAGTGGGATCAAATACTGGACCAAAGCAAGACTGGAAAACAAGCTGGAAAAACTCTAAACTGGGTGTCTCCTCCTGTCGATACCAAACGCTCTTCAGATCTCCAGTTCTTGTCATCTTTGTTGATTTCAACAGACTTCTCTCTTGGTTGTTCCCATTCACTGTTAAATGCTCTCATTGATATCCCATGGCTCTAGCATTTCCAAAATCTCGAGGACTCCAAGGCGATCTGAAGCTTCAGCTTCACAAAATGTGACACACAATTGGCTTTTCTAGGCCTCCATTTATGGGCACCCCTGACACATGCGTGGCTTAGCAACTTTCATTAGTCACAGAGGCAAATTCCATAGCCCCTTTCTTCTATCCTTAAACTTCAGAACCAAGTCAGTTCGCTGCTTACTGGAACTGGAACATGACCCTGTTGTTCAATTATGATCTTTACCAGCCTTTTGTTTTCCATGGTTTCCTCAATGCCTTAGTTGGCTGTCCTGAAACTTGCTCAATACACCAGGCTGGCCTTATACTCATGATCTAACAGCCTCACCCTGCATGGGATATAAAGGCATGCACCACCACACCCTGCTCTAATCTTTGCTTCTCCTTTTCAGGAATTAGAAACTTTCCTAGGTGGGATCTCACCTGAGGTCACCACCTCCCTTTGTTTTATTCTTAATCTCTTTATCTCATTGAAACACAGTATTTAGTTTATTCCACTTCCTATACTTCCTCCTTTCTCCTCAATTTATTCTGTTATATTCTTCTTTATAACTTGCTCCATTTTATTATATATCTTCATTAGAAATTAGCACTAATAGCCAACACAAGAGAGTTCTTACTAAACTGTTGTCAAGATTTTCCACCTGCCAACAGAATTATCCCAATGTCTTTATTTTAGCCTCAGACCACTTTATCATTAACCTTTGGACAAGGACAAAAGGCAGCCACTTTTCTTCACCAAAATATCACAAGAATGAACTCTAGGCAACATACTAAAATTTTTCCTCCTCTGAAACTCTTTAATCTAGCCACCCAGAGTTCAAATCATTCTCAGCAACATTGCTTCCATGTTCCCACTAGTATGACCCATTAAGTAATGCTTAAACATTCCCACTGCTTTCCTAACAAAGTACCAAAGTCCAAATTCTTCAAATAAAACATGAGCAGACCTATCATAGCAATGTCCCAGGTTCAACTTCTGACTTATTAGGGTTTCTATCACTGTGAAGAGATACCATGAACCATGTTGACTGTATAATGGAAAACCCTTAAATGGATGATTTACAGTCCAGAAATTCAGCTTCATTATCCTCATGTTTGGACATGGCAGCATGCAAGCAGACATGGTACTGGAAGAAGGAGCTAAGATTTCTATATCTTGAACCAGGCAACAGGAAGGAAACTGAGAAACTGGATACCACTTGAGCATATATGAGAAGGCTGCTCCAACAATGCCATATCTACTCCAACAAAGTCACACCTTCTTATAGTGACATCCTGATGAGTTATGGGGGCCAATTATATTCAAACTATCACAATCATATAAAAACAATGAAATATATACAGTTGTAGCTTCTAGGAATTATTGAATGAGACTTTTAACTTGATAAAAAGACAATATTGTTAAGAAATAAGTTTCCTCTAGGCTGATCTTATAGATCAACATAATCATAACAAAAACTTCAGATGCTTTACCTATAAATATTAAGAAAATGATAATAAATATGAAATTGATGGGGGTTATTAACAACAGTTCTTCAAACAGTATGTGGAAGATAACATTGTTCTGTCTTTCCTAATTATCACTATACTACTCATCACTATGTGCTATTTACAGGTACAACAGAAAATTTGTGAACGTCAATTTTATATCCAAGACTATATTGAAAGGCAAACTAAGGCCAAAATTAGACTTCAATACTTATCATTAACCAGACATACAAACAATATACAGGAAAAATCAATACTATTTAAACCTTAGGATACAAGGAAAAGATTGTGGCATAGATTAATCTAAGAACACACATACAAAGTCAAAATCATGATTCACTATAAGTCGAATTGATAACTTGGGCTTCATTAAGTTTAAATGCAACTGATCTTTTGAAAAGTGCTTAAGAAGGATAAAATGCCATGATTTCCCGTCAGAATGAAAGTAAATATTGGAAACCTATATAAATGATAAATAATTTGTACCTCAAATATCAAAAGAACATTTAAAAGTCAATAATAAAAATGGCAAATGTAGCGAAAAGACAGCCTGGAGAGGTAAGAGGTAAGTTCTCAGCAGGTAAGAGTGCTGCTGTTCTTCTTGAGGACCTGAACTCAATATACAATACCCACAAGGCTGTTCACAACCTCTGTTACGTCCATTTTTAGGGAATCCACCTGCCCTCTGCTGACCACCAAGGGCACTGCACATATATGGTGCACAACACACAATAAAACACACATTAAAAATATTAAAGAAAAAACATTTAAAAACAAGATCTAAAATGACACTATGAACTAGTATGGGAGACAACAGTAATGTCCTTATAAAGAATGAACATTTACTTTATCATTAAATGCTCGTCAAGTGAATAATGAGTATTGGAAAAGATATGGAACAACAGTTTCTTCCATATAGCACTTGTAGGAACTACTTATAGAATAATTTAGTTTTTGTTAAGAAATATATTTCAATAAAGATCTAGCTAGCTTTTGCTAAATTTTACTCAAGAGAAACTAAAGATAGATGCTTAGGAAGAATTTTAGGAATATTCTTATTTCCAGTCAATTTTGTCAGTGTCCGGTGCTAGCTCCAACCATAAATTATTTCTCTGGACCGGTGTGGAGGCACAGGAATAAGACAACAATTCACATGGCTTTATTGGGAGGGGAGATTTTCAGTGATCCCTCATAAAATCCTGAGTTCACATCCTGAAAATTCCTCTGATTTATTCTCCTAAAAGCCTTTATATCAAAACATAACTGAGGGGGAAATTATTAGCATTCTGTTTTATAGGTAATCGGGTGGGAATGGCTTTTAGTTCACGTCTACATGTTTGTTTTGTTGTCTTTCTGGTCTGTATGCTAGCTCTGTCACATAGGTCTGAATTAGCATCTCTATATAGGCATCCTCCAAATTAAAAAAAAAAGAAGCATAACAACATTCTGACCCTTTGTTACCATAGTGACAGCCTGTCTAGAAGGCTATGTGATCATCTCAGTTGCTAACTATGGCTTGAGAACCTGGCTGTCATACCATGTAGAAATATGGGTCTACACATGTTATGAGGTTCTTTAATTACATTTATTTATTTATCTATTTATTTATTTAATGTTCTGTGAGTGTATGGAGGTCAAAGGGCAACTTTTAGGAATGAGTTCCTTCTTTTAAGTCCCACAGATCAAACTCAGATTACCAGGCTAGGCAGCAAGTTCCTTTCCTCTCTGAGCCATCTTACTGACCCTAAAAACTTTACTTGTAATAGCTCAAAATTGGAAGCACCCGAAATGCTTTCCAATGGTTGAATGACTAAAAAATATTACTGTATGTCCATAGAAGTAAAAATTTCTCAGTTATAAAAAGGAGCAATTATTCATTCGATAAAAAAAAGATGCATGATTCTCAAAATAGTTCTGGTAACTCACAGTAGCCCCCCAAAAAAAGCCAATTCAGAGGATGATTTTGCCATTTGCATGTGATGCTAAAAAATTTAGACCAATGTGTATGATAGATGGCAGAAAAATGGTTGTCTGGTAGTTGAAGAGAGAGAGAGTAGAAAAGAAATATTCAAAAGAGGCATAAGAAAACTTTTGGAAATGATGAATGTGTTGATTATCTTGACTATAATGATGTTCTCATGATATGCATATGGAAAACTTAATTTGTATATTTTAAGCATATGTGATTCATCACCTGTAAGTTATAATTTAGAGATTTAGATTGTGGTGTTGGGAATTACATCATATTAGGTCCCAGAAGTAAAACAGGGAAATGAATCTGTCAAAAACAACGCTTTCAGCTGTAGGAAGGAGAAAGGAAAGGTGTTTTCAGCTCACTCTAAGAAGAAAAATCATCTGGCTTCTAACTTTGAGGTAGCCAGAGAAGCCTTTCATCACAGGAAAAAAAAAAAGAAAATTAAGCAAATGTAAATTGGCAATGACACAGCACTATGGGGGAGGGGTAGATAATAAATACTATGTTTGAAGAAGAATAAATTTCTCAATGTGTATAGAACAGTACATATTTGGATTCCTGAAATCTCAGACTCAATTTTCATACTGTATTCTATAAGAAACTTCTCTGGTGAAAAGTCATAACACCATATAAAATTGAAAAACAAACCAATGGAAATGAAAATGGCAAACTTATTTATTTGTTAATTGAACACTAACAATGTTCCAGGGAGATTGCCAATAATGATAAATGAGACATAAGCTATCATTACTGACTTTGATTGGGTAGTATTTTCTATTTCATACTTGAACACTTGGAAATGCAGTCCTCTAAACTCTAAACTCTGAATATTTCTCTGGTGGTGGTTTTATTTTTAATATTATAGAGCGTGTGTTTGTGTGATGGGGGCACATATACTATGGCACATCTGTGGTGATCAGTGGTAAACCTTTTGGAGTTTATTCTTTCCTTCAAACTTTATGTGGGTTCCAGATGAGGCAGGAGTTAGTTAAGAGAAGGAAGCAAGGGAAAACAGCCCATGGAGAAAGCAAAATTTTAGTGACATATACCCTTATGAGAATTCATATTAAGGCTAAATTGAATATAAGGTTTAAACAGTGAAGTCTGGATTCTAAGAACGAGACACAATATGTATTCAGAGGGGCACATTACATACAACCAGACACAAAAAGAGAAAAATGGGATTTAAGAAGCAAGGCCAGTAACAGTGGGCCAGCTGGCTAACTTCCATGATACTTTTCCTCTTTGAAAAACACTTGATAAGCAGTATTATTTATCACATATCCCCACTTTTAAGACATTGCTTCTACTTTAACTAACTGATTATAATAAAGTTAGTTGTAAATAAGGATGGATCCTAATAATTCTGCCCCATTTTAGGAAAGAGAAGCCTGACCATTCAGGTAGCAAAGAGTTAATCAAGGGTGATGCAGCTACAATAAGAACAAAGAGAGCTTATTATTCACAGCACTTGGAATACCTGGATGGTTAAAGATAGACATCAGTTAGTAACTAATGGCCAGTCATTACTGAAGGTTAACCTCTAACAAAGTTAGAGAGCATCATTTGGTTGACAGTTATAAAGATATTTGTAAGGTTGGGAGATAGTAACACTGGTCAACTGACTAAAAGTTATCAGATAGCCATGGTCAATATCTTACCAGAGTAAGGACAAAAAGAAACATCTTAGACCATCCCCAACTGCATGGGAAATACATAAATAATATGTGATCGTCTCCATGGTGGGGCCAGCATACATGCACAGAGTATGGTCAGTGATAGCCCAAAGAACTTACCTGTTTCAATAGTGATCATTTCACTCTTTGTCCAGTTTTTTTCTATTGCTCTATAAAACCCCCAAAGGAAATTCAACATTTTTTTTTCTTTCCTGGGAAACTGTTCCCTTTCAGGAAATTCTCCAACTCTTCCTTATATTCTTACTCCTCTTAAGTTTCTCACTTTTCTAAAATACTTCATTAGTCTTTCTTACCCCACAGCAGTCCATATCACTAATCTTAGTTGGCATGAGTTAACAAGCTTGGAGCCACTGTCCGAAGTTGATCTCTGTTGATTTTAAGTACTCAACACATGGAGCAGTGTCTTTTCCATTATTTTAAGCAACTCTATAATTCAATCCCTGGCTTGTGTCTCACTAACCATTGAACAATATTGCCAGCCCTCCAAACAATATCTTAACTCCAAATATATTTCTAGAGAAAGTCAATGAAACCCAGAAGAGTAGCTAAATTGTGGAAAAAAAGTAGCAAATTGTTAGATCTAGCCAGGCAGGAAGTAGAGGCGGGGTGACCAGACAGGAAGTAGAAGTGGGGCAATGAGAACAGAAGAATTCTGGGAAGAGGAAAGTTCAGTCTACAGTCATCATCCACCCACAGTGGAAGCAAGATGAGAATCCCTCGCTGACAAATGTACCAAACAATGTGGCTAACACAGACAAGTATAATGGGTCTATGAAAGATGTAGGAATTAATTAATAAGAAGCCTGAGCTACTAGACCAACCAGTTTATGATTAATGTAGACCTCTGTGTGTTTATTTGGGACTGAATGGCTGTGGGACCAGGTGGGACAGAAAACCTCTGTCAACAGACACCCTGGAGTCATAGCTGTAAAGGAATTCATGCAAGTCAGATTAGCCTTAAAAAACCATGAAACTTATAAACTTATAAACTTATAAAACCATGAAAAAGTTTACTGAATATAATGCAAAATAGCCACAGACATGACACTGATAATTGCCTTCCATATGGGAGTAGACCGCAGCTGATTTTATATGGGAGCTGTCCTCTTCTCAGTTTTCCATTCTAACAATGCAAGTACAGGAGGTTCTTATTGGACAGTTTCAGTATGGTTAAGGGTAGGGTTCACAGTCCTGTGGCATTAGGTTAAAATGTTTTCATTGGCCGTGGTGAATCATACTATTCATACAGTGGCCCTCAGACTTATTATTTCTTCTAGCACCCTAACACCAACAGAATAGCAAGAACTGTCTTAGGTGTTTAGTCAGGTACCTTCTGGATTTTCTTCAGGCTGAATATTATCATAAAAATAATATCACCCATTGTTGCTGCACTTGCACAGGACCACAAGGAGCCTCTATGATGGGGCAGCTGATTAGAAATAAGTGGAACAGAAATGCCTGGAGAGAAGCTGCAAAAGCCAGTTGCTGTAGGATAAGGTTCTTGTACAATGTAAAGATTTGTCACTTATATTAGTCTAATAAAACATTGAATGGCCAGTAGCCAGGCAGGAAGTATAGGCAGGGCAACCAGACTAGGAGACTTCTTGAAAGAGAAAAGGCAGAGAAGCATTCATTATCTAGAAGCAGAGGAAGCAAGATGAGAATGCCTTACTGAGAAAAGTTTCCAAGTCACTGGTTAAACATAGATAAGAATTACTGGTTAATTTAAGTTGCAAGAGGTAGTTAGTAATAAGCCTGAACAATAGGCCAAACAGTTTATAATTAATATAAGCTTTGGTGTGTTTATTTGGGACTGAATGGCTGAGGGACCAGGTAGGAAAGGAAACTGCTGTCTACAAAATAGCCCTCATCATACTACTTGCTGAAATCAATTTTGATGCCTCATTTGGACCTGAAAATTGTGGCATCTTAGAAGAGACAAACTTTACATGTAACTGAAAATACTGGAATCAAACACAAGAGCCGATAGTTGTCAACAAGTGATGCTAGAATTGGTAATAACAAAGACAGCCATCTCCTCCCCAAGTTTGTTCCCAAGTCAGTCATTGCTGATAAAAATTATGGCAAAACTGTTCTCTGAATTTTTCCACTGGTCTTGAACTATCTTAGCTGTTATCACAGACACAAAATTCCTCTTCTAGAACTAGAGGGATGTCTTCTTGGATAGCATTAGGAAACTGAGATTGTGGCAGTCTTGAAGGACTGTGGGTACTAATGAGTTGACTTGTTTTTATAATTCCTCAGGAAACAATTGAAATAAATCAAGACTTCTTAATTGAGAGAGGAGGGTATACTAGGCATAGGATTGCTAGGCAATGGCTTGCTATCTTGTCACTTCCCACTGCCATGCCTACTCTCCCAAGTAGCTAGATTAATTTAACAGCTACTTTTCCAATCAAACCACAAAACAAGGACTTAGTTAGTTGTTGAAGCCAATATAAGAACTACAAACTCTTTCAAGGGTATAAAGTATTATAGCAGTTTTGTAATTAACAAGAGGGCTTTAAATTGCCATATGGGTATGTTGCAAAGGGAATTTCAGGGTCAATGTAGGCCCATGACCAAAAACTTACATCTAAGGGGTCATATTCCTCTCTCAATTTCAGGTTGAGGGGATATTGGAGAATGCTTGGGCAAGATGTTAGGAGATATATAGCTAGATGGATAGACATGATAGGTAGGTAGATATAGCTGTAGATATACAGATATATAGATAGATATATAAATCTAGGCTATATATTTATTTATAACATATAAACCACACACACGTGTGTGTACGAATGTGTGTTATGAGCTGTGGATAGTAGTCATAGGAAAAAGAAGTACATGATATCTTGAAGTGAAGTTTGGAAAATAGAGAGGTTTGTATGAGTGGGTACCTAGGCATGGGCCTCAAGGTACAATTGTGGAGAATTTTTTATTGACAAAACTAGTTGAGGTTAATTTTGACAAGATCTGTCAAGAGCTAGTGTATCTTCATTAGATCACACTAGGAGTGTGTGTGTGTGTGTGTGTGTGTGTGTGCGTAACTTGCTTAAGTCTCTGCGGTGGCCACCCATCCATTCTAGAATGGTTGATACAGGACGGAAAGGTGGGTTGGCATCTGGCTCTGGGAAAGAACCATGCTGATTGGTTAGATGCTCTATGGAACAAGCTTGGGGTTAATTTCATTAACTGTGCCAATACAGCATCCCTACAAAGCCCCTCAGAATAGCTTGTTCCCCACACTTATGAGCTTTGATTAAAAAAAAATCTTATGAAATATTTGTTAGCAGAAATACTTTACTCTTGTGCAATGTACCTTAGGCACAAATCATTGATAATTATAGAGATAGACAGAAGTAACTGTAAAAACTAGAAGAAAAACAAAGAATTATGAAGAGACACTCAATGCTCTTGAAAATAATTGATACTATTTGCATACTGAGAACCTGAAAATTGCATATTTTCTATAAATTCTTTCCAGCATTTACAATCAAGGTCTAAGAATAAATGTACCATTGTGGCAAAATTCCTGAGTTTTTCATAAGCAAAATAATTTTCAAAGTAAGTACTTGAATTTGTAAAATGTCTAAACCTAATTATTGTGCTTTTAAATCAAAAACTACCTGTGTGGCCACAATCAACAGTTCCTGCCTACTTACTTCTGTCGTTGCTCCAGAGATTCTCCTGTCTACCAGTTCTGATATGCTTAATTCACACAGGGGCCAGTTTATGGTCATTGTTTCAATTCTCTTGGCGTCAAGATTTTTAATGCCACACTGTGGGATGTTTGCAGATAGCTTCTCAGCACTTAAATGCGAGCAGACGGAGGTGTGGGGAGAGCTAATACCAGAAAGCCATCTCTCACCAGAGTGAGATGAGAACCAGAGGATAAATGCCTTCTTTAATTCCCCAGGCAGATAATTCTAAAGCACCTTTCATGAAACCTTCATAAAGTTCAATGGAATCAAGAAGCAGTTCCTCATACTGATTGCCAGCTTAATAATGCATCCTTAGCTTTGTGTTTCCCTCCTCCCTTGCTGTACTGTCCCTACACCTCACTCTATTCTCTGTGTGACTCTTTGTGTCAGCCCCTGCTTTCTCAATACCACAGCAAAAATAAACACCGCTTCAGCCGGATTGCTGGAACAGATCTTTAGAATGAGATTTGTGCTGCATCGAGCTCTAGGTTTGCTAAGGGCAATGCGGCAGGACCCTAAAGAACATCCCAATGGGGCAGAATCTCACCTTTGGTGCATGGGAAGGAAAACAGACAGAAAAATTAGATCTTGGGGACTGTGTCATTTTACAGGATGAGAAGTTACAAAATGGGTTTAGCTGCTTTTTAACTGATTGCTTGGAAACCTTGAGAGAAAGAGAGAAAAAAAACAAGTTCACGTGGCATATCTACTCAAGGAATGTTTGGAATACAGACCTCAGAATATCCTAAATTTAGGAATAAAACTCTGATGAAAATTGGGGTCCTAGAATTCAGCGACAGAAGTATGGCTTCAAAGGGACAGATACAATGGCTTTACAGGGCTCTGAGGCGCAATCAGAGCCCTAAGAAGGAAAAGTTTCACTCTCAGAAAATGAAGCAGAGGTTTTTGCTGGAATATACTAAGAAACTTGGACAGTCTGCTATCTCCTTGAATCTTATCAAGCAGCAAAATCAGCCCATTCCTTTTGATGGAGAAAAGCAAGCTTGCCATTCATATTATCTTGAGAAGACATACAAGGCCCTGCCAGGTACTTGCTATTTCTCGCAAGGCTATTTCCACTAGTGTGTTCACTCCAGATCAAATCAGGCCCAAAATTTCCTCTTATGATCACAGAACTTGCTTTGGTTGAGGCACACCTTTTTCACTGATACCTAAAGGACTTCAAAACCATAGCTCCTCTGTTTTGTGAGGGGACATTTATGTAGACCAGAAACACAAAACAAATTCCATAATGTTAGCACAAATTTTAATTGGTCTTAATAGGAAAAAACTAGGAGTCAGGTATCAGGGATGAAAACTAAAGTATCAGAAAAGCAGAGTGGCCAGTCACTGGGGAGTCCTTACCTCTAGCCAATGCCTCAGAAAAAAAGGGCAATCTTGTCCTCCGACTGCATCCTCTGACTGCATTCTCAGACTGACTGCTTCCCTCAGACCTTTTCAGTCTGACAGCACTGAGTTTCTGTCTTTTCCGACTTTATATATGCTCTCTCTGCCCAGCCATACCATTCCTATCTCCACCTTTCTAGTGCTGGGATTAAAAGCTTGGGATCCCAAGTGCTGGGATCACTTTTGTCTGAATTCTGTGTCTCTTTTAGACTGGATCAATTTCATGTAGCCCAGGATCTCTCTACCTCTATATTCCAAGTGCTGGGATTAAAGGTGTGTGCCACCATTGACTGGCTTTGACAGCTAACTAGTATGGCTCACTGTTTCCTTTGATCCTCAGGCAAGCTTATTTGGTAAATGATAAACAAATGTCACCACATTACAATGCTCAAAAATTTCCACCAAATGATTCGATAATAAGGTCTATTTCTAATAAGGTAATTGCATTGATGTGCAGAGTAGCTGACTTGTCCTCTTATTAAGTTTCTTACTCGTAGTATGAAGAGCATATTGTAAAAAATAAAAGAACTTAGCATGAACTGAAGTTGTTATTATTCTAAGAATACAAAATGTTGTAACCGGAAGTCATTTTTAGTGATGTTCATACTCCCCGAGACTTAAAATATGGACTGATAGGTCATTCCTATAATATCCCATTTGATCTACCTGCTTTTTCTGTCAATAAAGAAGATAAGTGTTTTCATTAACATTAAAAGGGTAGCAACATACATTCACTTCACTAAACTATATTGACTATTTCATAATTTGTTGTCTTGGAATAATGCTGTTCACAGGGAATTTGACCATCGAGACATTTCAAAACAATGGTAAGTATTCCATTGAGATGTGGGTGGGGGAGAAACTATATAGAATGTATGTGGTAGGCAGTAAGAGAGAATTGTCAGAATAAAAAAAAGTCATGAAGATTTAGAGGCATTTGAAACCTTGCCTGATTATGAAATACACAAATGCTCAAAAGTTGGGAGAAAACTTGAGATATTGTTTAAAATACAGATATATTATTGCACTTTGTACCACCTATGATCACATGTTGGCTGTTTTAAATATCTGACAAAAATAATTTTTATCTATTTATCAAACAATTTACAAATATAAGAGGTTTTAACAGAACTCAGAACAAGAGATATTACCATAAAAAGTCAGGGCTTAGATCATATGACCTAGCAGAATTGATGACAGAAATCTCCATCGTATATAAGGGCTTGGTGTCCTCTCTGAAAAGTCATAATAGAAGTCGCTGCAAAGTTTAGGATCTGGGAGCAAGGCTAAATATTCTTTGCATTTGAAAAAGCTGTAATACACAAAATAGCCACCATAATGCTACTGGATCCCAACAGAGATTGAAGACTTGATCACAGAAAGTACAGAGGTTGTGTATAATAGCTGCCCATTATAGCACACAGCAGACAAGAATCAGGTGTGACAGAAACAACCCACTCAGGGCACTGCCTGAGAAGATCTGGAAGTTACACATTAAATGATAAACAACCAAAAGTCCACTTCAGCTAACTCTGTCATCCACTTGACCTTTGAGAAGATTGTTCTGGCAACCACTAAGAAGTGAAATACATACTCTCAAGTTACAAAGACGCTGGTGTTTGTACAGATTCAATGTCACAGTGCTGTACTCCCTTCAGGAATGGCTCTAAATGAAAATACTGAAAGGGAAACCTCCTAGTTTCAGAGTTTTAAGCTACTTTCATACTTTCATTTACCTCAAGAAGACACAAAAAATGTGTAATGCAGAAGAATTGTAGCACAGTGAGTAACCATCTTTGTCAGCAATCCGTGCTCAGCAGCCACCATTGTGTAATGTTAAAGAAACAAGCCATGGATGTAGACCAGAAGAATCTGCAAGGACCAAGAGTACTGAGTCTCTCCAAGGCTGATCAGACTTGTTGCTGTTGCGTAACAAGCAGTTAATGATTTGAACTATTAACTAGCACTGTGTTCCAATAACTAGTATACACAGTTCCGAAAATAATAAACCACTATTATATATTGTCCTCTGCATCCAAAGTACTCGATCACATACACACAGAATCTGCACATATGTTCTTTCAGTGTACAGGTCCTGGTCTTGAAAGAAAAAGGGGTGTCCATCTCCTAGAAAATAGTAGCTGTTCCCCGCTGAACTTAAGCTATTTCAATTAATATCGGATTCTCATGCCACGGGACTAAGACGCCAAACACAAAATAAGCTACCCCATTAGTAGAGAACTCACCCTGACAGTTTGGCAAGGTATTAAGAACACAATTCATAAGCATATCTCTCAGTGCTTCTGTGTTCAACAATGACAGTGAGCAAACAATGGTAACCATGATGTGATAAAGTCTTTCATAAAATTTTTGAAGTTTCTAGGACAAAGATATGAGTTATTTCACCAAGTAAACAACCTAGAGGAATGAAATTCTGGAGTGAGAATGTGGTAAACCTAGAATGAGATGCTTGAGTAAGTAAAATGAGGCATATCACTTACGGCCTCAAAATAAGCCACACTGTAGAAAATAGGGTATCAGCAAGCGATTGTGTCCACTTTACAGAGTAGGAGTGGAAGCGACCAGGTTGAGTTTAGCTAGATGTATTTCCTTTGTGAACATTTTCAAATTCTACTGATTCACTCAGCAATATTGGAAGGGAGTCTCAAGGTTTATTCAAATCCTGAAGATCACCTGTGTTTATTATCCAAACACCTTTTATCCCCCAAGGTAAACTGAGGGGGGAATTCATTAGCTTCCTGTTTTCAGGGTAACAGGACTAAAGTCACTTCAGCAGCTCTGTCACTACCTTGGAATTGACACCTCTTCTCAGGCGATCTTCATAATTACAAAGAAGGTGCAGCATATCCTGAGCTCCGGAACCAGCCATCTGAGGATGCTTTCAGCATCTCTGTTGGTATTGTGATTTGAGAGGCTGCTGATACAAGGTAGAAAATATGTGGCCTGTTTAATATTGCCCCACACAGGAAGGCTTCCCCCAGGTTAGCTCAGTATACAGCTTCCTGAATAAGACATGAAGATGTTCAACACCAATAGACACAGAAAGGAGAAACCTCATAGAGTCATATACAAATAACATAGACCCATAGACAAATAACTGTAGACAACTGAGGAATGCTGAGAGCTCCTAGTTGACTACCTAATACCATGTAGCAAGTCCTGAAATCATGTGTGTATGTATATTTGCAATTATGTACACACACACACAAACACACACACACACACACACACACACACACACACATATATATATATATATATATAATACACGAGCAACATTAAACTGGTTGAACAGGTTGTATTTTTATATTTAGGTATATATATATATGTGTGTGTGTGTGGTGTGTGTGTGTAACAATACAATTAAAGAAAAATAATTTTTCATTATTCAATGATTAAAATTTTTCTTTATTCATAATTTTAAGATGCTATGGGGAAGGCACAGGAAAGGGACTGGAGGGAAAGAGAGGGCAGGTGAGTAGAGGACAGGTGAGGAGAGGAGGGGAGGGGAGGGGAGAGGAGAGGAGAGGAGAGGAGAGGCGAGGAGAGGAGAGAGAAAATGCTGTAACTATATATAATTTCAAAAATAAAACATTAAAAAGAAAAAAAAGAAAGAAATACATCCTAAGGCCCCCAGTACATACTGAAAACCACAGATAGTGTTTTTCCTATAAATACACCAGCTGAATTCCTTTCCAATTTTAATTATTTATGATTCACTGTGGCCATAACTTCTGCAGCTTGAACTACTATAGCGAAGCTACAATGTATTTCTTCATTCTTTTCCCCACATCATAGATAGAAGATTAATTCTTACGATTGATTTTAGAAACTTCAGCAAGTATTTTATATACTAAATGATGGATTTTTGACTCTTCAGTTGTAAGAAAGCATTACAGATCTTTATTGTATCTGAATATTCAACTTTATTAGTCTTGTGTCTAGACATTATTATTAAATAGAGTAAGGGCTACAGGATCCCAAGTAATGCCATGACAGTCCTGATAACAGAGATGGCTACTAAGTAGCTAGCAGATAACTACCCTGTACAGTTTAGATTCACTGGGCAGCTCAATGACTCACATATTATCAGAGAACCAAGCTTCTCAAGACTTCCTGTTACACAGAGTCAAGAACATTTTTAAAGCATGAGTTGATTATTTTCTGTATTTTGTATTTACTATGCTTGGATTGTAGCTCACTGCGAAAACTGAAAGCAAAACTTCGATACAGGACTCACACTGTAGAAGGATGACCTGAACTGTACTGTAGCTCGGTTCACAGGAGTTTTTGGAAGACCATCTCTCAAGTGTACATTATGCACTTACAGTGTGCCAAGTACATTTAATTTTGTGATAATATATTATTTAGAAAAGCTCTTTCAGATAGATAATTGAAATATACATATTTTTGTTATTGTGTTTGTATATGTTGGTTTGCAAGTACATTGAGGCACATGAATGTCACAATTTTTGTGTGGAGGTCAAAAAACATTTTCAAAAGTCAGTTCGTTTTTACACACACACACATGTGCACACATACACAGAGACACACACACTGCACCTACTTGCCTTCCACTGCATTTTGGTGGCTGTGGCTGACCTTACAAAGTCTAAAAATTTATTTCAACTGGAGTCTCAGCAATGAGAAACTAAGTATGCTTGCATGAATCAATTAATACAGAAAATATTTTAATCAATAAAAGAAAATGATACAAATAATTGTAGAAATGAAATAAATTTGAGTTTTACCTTTTACTGATTTGAACAGTGATTCACAAGAGCAGCAAACATTAATACAGAACAGAATCAAGAAAAGGAAACTAAGTACTGTAGAGCATTTTCCCTTTAATAAAGAAAATCTAAATCCTTTGAATTTCAGATGCCATATAATAATATACATGTGGATTTGAACATCACTTATTGCTGCAAAATAAGGATAAGATGTATTAGTGAAATAAGAATCACAAAGTGATTTTCATTCTCCATAGGTTTGAAATTCATAAAAAGAAAAGACCATTTGAAAGCTCTCTCCTGTTTACCTCAAGGAAAAATGTATTCACTTTGCAAGCCTTATTGCCTCCATATGAAAACCACTCTTTCCAGAGTTTCCAGGAACTCTGAAAAGTTATGTCAGGTTGCTAGATACTCATCTGTAGTAGTTTCTCATGACCTCACTTCACCTACTTTGGGAGGAACTTGGGCATAGGGGAAGTGAAAAACAAGTCAGTAGCACAGTGGATAAATACAACTTTCCCTACAAAACAGGCCTGGACTGATACAAAGCTTCTGAAATTTTGAGCCTCTGCCTTCTAATCCAACACAGCCTTGAATTTTTGCCCTAGAGCAAGTCTGATTGATTAGCATGGTTAAAAGGTGTGTCTCTTCTTTTTTTTCTCTCTTTTCACCTTTACTGCTGAAAATTCTTTGGTACCTTTAGTGACAGGGCAAAGGTTTTCCCATCTGGTCTCAGCTGGAGTTTTTTACTGGTTTAACATGAAACTGACCCTGCTTTTCTACCTCTGCCATGTAAAATGTCTTGGGAAAGTAACCAACCCTAGTCTAGAAATTTAGAGTGGAAATACCTAGACTAACTGCACGTTTTTTACTTCTGTTAAACTGCTTGCTTGCTTTTCCTCCCCTGCAACACCAATCAGGATGTAGTTATGCTGGTCTTTGACTTTAAGAGCTCTATGTAAGGGCTGTAGGGATGGCTCAGCCATTAAAGGCTAAGCTCACAACCAACAATATAAAAGCGCTGTATACAATGTGTACAAGGCTGCACTGTAAGAAGTGTTCCTCTCCATGCCGTCTCCTCTAGGCTTAATACAGACCCTCAGTTCACACTTTGTTCGTGCGGAATGGATTTTGGGTCTCTACTCAGCAACACTTTAAATTCATGCCCTTCTTAGTCAGTTTCTAGGTAGGACCTTATAGCCCTGCACAGAACTTCTCACAGACTCGCTGCCCTCTGCCCACCCACATTACAGGCGAGTCTTTCCCTTTCTTCCCCCCCTCCCCCACCCCGCATTGCTCTGGTCATAGCCCTCTAGTATTGCAGCATGTCTGCCCTTCACACTCTTTCTAGAGCTGTCTCACTGACTGCAGAAGTGCCTCCTACACACACTGGAAAAATCCTCCCTGCCACACTTGGATCCCTTCTTTCTGAATTACATTTTGTCTCTTTATAATGCTCTTATGCATTCCAAAATGACAGCCTTTCTTTTTTTTTATTTCTGTGTGAATTTTGCCTGCCTGGTAATGAAGGCAGCATCTTTTAGTCCATTTACTGTGAAAGGCATATGACTACCTGCCTCTCCTTTCACAAAGCCCCTCTGCACTTTATCTTAAACCTCCCTAGCCTAGCCTCTCAGGTCATTAATTTCTCAGGAAACATTTTTCTCACTCTCCTTTTCACAAAATGAAAGTAGCTACTTACGTTCAAATGAGGCAGAATCATTTTAGAGCCAGAGAACGGCTTTGCATGCACTATCACCATAAGGACCATTGCCCAAGAAGGAGAGCCTGCTGAGCACTCTTCTGCAAACCACATGATAAATGTAAGATAACTTCTCTTCACTCTTCAGAGTCAGAAAAACTGAGGGTTTTTTCTCACTAATGCTTGCAACTTGGGACAAGTGAGTCACACGAGAAGAAGACATCCTGCCTCCTAAGATACCAGCACAGCCATATATTACACAAAAGAAGCTTTGTTCTATAAGGAAAAAATTCTGGAAAATCAATAAAAGTATTAGCAGGAATCAAAACAATACAAATTGTTTTGTATACAAAACAATACAAATCAAAATTTCTCCTTGAATTTACCCTTGTCAGTAACTCTAAAGAACAACATTTTCTTCTGGGGCATGCGACATGGAAAAAATAGTGTTCTGGTAATAATTTATGAGTTTATAGCTGGGCAGTGGTGGTGACACAGGCTTTTAATCCCAGCGCTCGGGAAGCAGAAGCAGTTGGGTCTCTGTGAGTTAAGCCCAGCCTGATCTACAACAGCAAGTTCCATGACAGGCACCAAAGCTACACAGAGAAACCATGTCTCGAAAACCATAAATAAAAGAGTTTATAGCATTTATTTGTAAATTGATTTTATATTTAATGTTCCTTTAAACACGCCCCTATTGTATGTATGGGTGGCTTACAACTATAAATATGCATATATATATATATATATATATATATATATCGGGTACTTATTTCAGCAGATACAGAATCAAGATAAGGGAAACAACTCAGGGTGACTCACTCAAATGATAAAAGTACTAGCTATGAAGACTCAAAGTCTATTAAAGATTCAGTTTTTCAATAATCTACTCTCTAATTTTACAGAACTGATCCAATTAACAAATAACTGTTATATCCATACTCTGTGTTAAATATTACACTAACAGTAACCAAGAAAGAAGACATTAAAGATAATATTTTAGTGAACAGGGAAAAACATCCCTATTTCTAGTTACTTGCCAAAGGCAGCTAGGAAAGACATTAAATAAGATATTATATTGTTCCTGTAAATAACAAAGAATATTATGATTTACCTAGTAGAGTAGATTCTGACAGTTCAAAGCAAGAAGATAACAGTAACATAGTTGGGAACCCGACATGAGAAATAACCATGCACTAAGAGACAATGGGGCATGAGTAGCTGAGATAGTAAAAGGTATTAGCTGCAGATGAAAATTTAAAAGTTGGGATGTATAGAGACATATAATATAAAATACAATATATCACATGGTATCTAGCATATATATGATAATATAGTAAATATGTATGGTGTGTATATATGTATATATACATACGCACACATAACTACACTTGATCTACTTCTGGGGTCTGTGGCCTTTCTGCTTGAATCTGTATAGACTTTATGAACATTTGACCAACAGAAATGGTGAAGCATTTTCTTCATCTAGTTTGCTCTCGGGAGCGGAGTGGGAAGGCTTGCTTTTAGAACATAGCCATCAGGATATGAGCAAACACAACATTCTGAGAGAAAGAATCCAATTTTCTCTGCTTGGCAAAGCTCACAACTAAGAGGCTGCTTCAAAAGAAGCCTCTTTAAAGTGAATCCTTAGGTCCCAGTGAGACCCAATAGCAGAGTACAATAGCAGAGACGAGACACCTCTCCAAGCCACAAACGACTACAGATTCAATTTACAAATGGATTACTGTTCTTGTGTCAAACCAATAGGTTTGGGTGGTTTGTGTGTAGTCACAGATAACTGGAATATGGGAGATTCAAAATCAGATTTATAAGAAATACCACACATGTGATGGATGATAGCCGGGCTTCTTCATTTGATTAGAGGGACAGATGATAAGGGAAGGGAAATTATTAAATATCTCACAAATCATACACCAGTTGCAATGCCTTAGCACAGAAAATAAAGATGAAACTTAATGACTTCTGAAAGCATGACACTCGGTAACCTATGCTCACAATGTGCCATTAAGACACTTAAAGTGTTTACCCATCATTGGACTTTTCTTACAATAACTTCTAAAAAGACACTTGAAATTTGAGCATATTTCTCAGCTACATGAACAGATGCTGAAGCTGCATAAGAGCTTTCTGAGACTTCCATTGTACTTAATTATCATGAACTATTTTTATCATGATGCATATCCCTTTGGAGATATACCTGAAAGACCTTTAGAAACAGCCTAGGTTTACTGTACCATTTCTAACATTTTCTGAGACACTCCCCCACCCTGATGTAACCCATTGGGTGTTTTGTTGCTTTGTATTTTGTTCTTTGTTCATTTCATTTCCACAAGTAAAGAACTGGTAAATATTCTGAGTCTTCTAATGCTGTTTGCTTTATAATTACAGTATTGGAAGTTTTCTAGTCTCCCTGAAATAGCTATTACGAGACAGGAACCCTTTTCTAGATTGTATTATTGAATCTGTCTATTGGCCTTTTATTGTCACATAAGTGCTACATTTGGGAGACAGCGATTTGATGTGTGTATATTAAAACTCTCTTCATACTATAAACATTTGCCTCTGATGAGGCACTGACGAAATTTTTCCGAGGCAGGGGGCAAAAAAGAAATAATCAGTTAAGCTCCAGGTAGAAGATAAAAAAGAGTTGCTTATCAACTCACTAGGAAGTTATCTTCTAGGGTTTAGGGCAAAGTAAATCACACACCACTCTCTGCCCCTCGGAAATCTGCTATGGGCTGAGAACAGAGGATGCTGGAATAATTACCAAACTCTTGGATTGAGGAATGTCTATACTGGCAAAAATACTTCATAAAAGCTGAATTAGAAACTGTAACTTAAAAACCATGAGCTTCTGTGTGAATATTAAATTATCTAGTTTCTCTTGAAAATGACTGGAAGAACTGGGCTCACATCCTCAGGTTGCAGTCTCTGGACAGAGAGTATGAGGTCTACCTGCAACACACAGAGCCCTTGTACGGATGGAACTGCGGGCTGCTTCCCGCCACCCGGCTAGCTTTACCCAAAATAATTACATGGAAACTGTATTCTTTTAAACACTGCCTGGCCCATTAGTTTCAGCCTCTTATTGGCTAACTTCTCACATCTTGCTTTAACCCATATTTAGTAATCTATATAGCACCACGAGGTGGTCGCTTACCAGGAGAGATCTTAACCTGCTTCTGTCTTGGAGAGGAGAAGCATGGCGACTGCCTATGGCGACTGCCCTGAAGCATCTGTCTCACTCCCAGCATCCTGTTCTGTCTACTCCACCAACCTATGTTCTGACCTATTGGGCCAAGCAGTTTCTTTATTAATTAACCAATGAAAGTCCTCCATCAAGCCCTGGAGCTGCGGTAGCCACAGTCACCATCAAGAGTTTCCTTGCTTAAGGCAGTGTTTTTAATTCATAGCATCACAGCCAGACATTTTCCCTCTCATAAAGACATAAGATAGTGAAATTCCTTGTATCTAAATGTCTACAAAAATAATAAAACATAATTTAGTGACGAAGAGCAATGTTTCCAGTATTTCATTCTTCAAGCTACTAGGCTGATTCACATTACTTCCTTGGCCCCTGTAGAAATTAGTGTTTGCTTCACCTTACATCAGGCAAAAGTAAACTGTTGGCACAGCTTCTCTAGTCCTGAAGGGACTTGACAGTATATCAGTTTCTATTTTTCTGTTTCAAAGAATTGGACCACTGCCTAAGTCACTCCGACTGTCCTTTCACTACCTTTGAGTTATCTCACAAAATGACCATTTACGGTTTTATTGTATTGCCCTTCCAATAAATATGTCAGCTGTGGATTGAACCCAATTCCTTCTGCTTGGGCTGAGTTCACAGCCAGCAAACAACTTGGAATTCCCACAGCTCAAAGTGTGTTCTCAATACCCCTCTGCTTCAGGTGGCTGCTGCTCTTTGATGTCCCCTGGCTTGGAACACAGAGGTGGCTCACTGAATAAAGACACTTGCTGCCTGCTAGCCATTTTGTAAAGTGCCTGCAATTTGATTAAAGAACACTTCCTGAAACTAAAGTAACCAGAACAATCCTTGCCCTCCCCACCAATTGGCCCCCAGACCTTAGTAACAGCTGACCAGGAAAGATAGTTATTTGTTGCCAGACATCCTTTAATCTATACACACTATATTTAGTTAGGCATGATTAACAGCACTACAAATTGGGCCAGAAAGGAAAATACTTCATTCTTTTTCTTCCCTCTGATTCTGACTCCAGAGACTAACTCTAGAGGTCTCTTCCCAGGATAAGGTCTGCCACCCCGTCTTCTTATATTCCTTTTCCATGGCCTTACACTACAACCTTAACAACCAGACTTTAGTTCCTGGGACCAAAGTGGTGGAAGAAGAAAACAAATTCCTAAAAGTCTGTGTGTCCATACATGTGTCATAGAATGCCCACACTCCCCGCAACACAAGATAAATTAATAAAATCTAACCAATGTTTTTACAATTTTTACATTGGCTTAAGGTCAGTCTGTGCATTAGGTCCATCACAAATGTCATAACCAAAACAAGCTATTACATTATAGTATTCTTTAGTCTCACAAAATATGTTAACTCTCCTGGTTTTCATGTCTCAAGAATAAAACATGATATGAAGAAACTAAAAAAGCCTCTTTTTGTTTAATAAAATGAATTTTAAATTGAATTTTTCAAGTAAATGTATGAAATTCTTGTTTTCTTTAGTCTTGTTTGCTAGGAATAATCTTATGAGCTTTGAGTAGAGGGAGAAATGAATGGCCTTGAGTCAGAAAAAAATCCTGCCTCACAAATTCAATGGGAATGGTATCAAGGACCTCTACTGCAGACAAGGACCTTGGTAATGCTAAATA